>NW_006788566.1:1260721-1303229 GCF_000442215.2 Lipotes vexillifer | reverse complement strand
GGGAAAGCTGGAGAGCTACAGTAAAACAATGAAATTGAACATTCTCTAACACCTTATATTGTTAGTCCTTTTACTAACTGCTGATGACAGTGTGGCACAAAACAGAATTCTTAAAAGTTTTTCTAACTAACTGAAGTTTTTTTCCCCAGATAACATGGCTTTTAAAAACTCTCAGAAAAAACCCAGCTTTAAATACTTCCCTGTCTTGAAAAATCCAAAAGGAGACATAACTTTCAGTAGTATTTATGGTATCATTAAGTAGGCCTTTCACCTTCGTATAGGTCAGTTTTTGCAAATATTGATTCCACTAGCCTGTGTATTATATAATTATCATCAAGAGAAATCTACAAGTTAGCTGCAGCAATTTTCTAGAATTCAATCTAATATATTATTCTGAAGGTGAAAAACAACAGAAAAATCAGGTTCTCATTTATGCCATCTCCTGGTTATTTATTGAAAAATATTTTTGAGCACTGGTGAAGTAATCTTAATATGAGAACAAATAAACTAGGGTGTAGCCTTTAGCCATTGAAAGATGATGATCATTTTCTTCAGGGAAGGATTGATGCAGAGGTTAGAACCCTGTTTTTATCAGTTGCATGTGTGAATCATCAACTCTTTACATGTGCCTAGTGACAAAGTGTCACTAGGAAAGGGAAAGGGTTTATTTTTAGTTTCTATCCATGTAAGGCTCAAACTGGGAATTTCCTCTCACATTGTCTTCATTATTGCTACTATATGTCTTCCCTGCTGCAATGGAAAATATTTTATCTTATGAGGCATTTTCAGCCTTTGAAGTTTGAAGATTGACTTTGGAAAGAAGGTACTGTACTGAGGCTCTGTAAATTTAGAGTTTACTGTTGTTAGGTTGAGACTAATTCTCTGATTTGATGTTGCTGGTGTAAATCTGTCTGATGCCCAGTACGTGTCTGTCTGTCTAATGATGTGTCAGAGTTGATAAATGGGCCCATTATAAAAGACTGAAAACATTAAAAATATGTCAATATTACTAAAGTCCAGAAACTGAACATATGTCATGTCATGTGTATTCTATACACCCTGATCCATATGAGCCTGATGGAAGATAGATGATGGGAACTGGCTGCAAAAATATATAAGTTAATGAAATTAAACTGTATTGTTGGTGATGGATGAAGTCTCAGTTACCAGGTGTTTAATAATAGTAGAGATAATGCAAAAACTGAAAAGGGATTCTGGTTTAATTATGTATTTTCTGTGTAGCTTCACTAATGAATTTAATTGGTCTCTGGGAGATAGCACAGCTGAGATGTCAAAAAGCAGCTTTAGCCTCCCAATCCAGAGTAGAATGGCAATTTAAATAACAATCCTTGAATAATAGTAAGAGAAATAATATTAGAAAGATCTACTGAGATAAATAAATGCAATTGTAACTGAAGCATATATCAAATAATTCTATGCATCATCTGTGTGTATAACCTATGGGAATTAATTCTTTGTATTTACTTTTCTTGATATTTCACTGTTTTGATATATTAACAACATTTAAATTCCTTCTAAAATATATCAGGGTTATGCTATTTGCTGTCCTCTAAGCCATATGCTCTTAATTAATTTTACTTTTTTAAGTTTGATATATGCCAGCTGTCTTAGTCCATTTGGGTTGCTTTAACAAAAATACCATGGAAACATTTATTTCTCACAGTTCTGGAGGCTGGGAAGTCTACCCTCAGGCCACCCACAGATTCAGTGTCTGTTGAGAGTCAGCTTCCTAGTTCATATATGGCCATCTTCTTGTTGTATCCTTACAGGGTGAAGGGGGAGAACTCTGGTCTTTTCAGTCTCATAAGGGGGCACTAATCCCATTCTCAAGGGCTCCACCCTCATGACTTAATTACCTCCCAAATGTCCTGCTTTCAAATACAAGCATATTAGGGACTTAGGCTTCAACATATGAATTTTGGGGGAACATAATCATTCAGAGCATAGCACCAGCAAACTAAGCTTTTTCATAAATTAAGATTGTTATAGTTATTATTTTCTAGAATCTATACATAAGGGCCTCCCCTGATGGCGCAGTGTTTAAGGATCCACCTGCCAACGTAGGGGACATGGGTTCAAGCCCTGGTCTGGGAAGATCCTACATGCTGCAGAGCAACTAAGCCCCTGTGCCACAACTACTGAGCCTGCACTGTAGAGCCCATGAGTCACAACTACTGAGCCCACGTGCCACAACTACTGAAGCCCACGCCTACAGCCCATGTTCCACAACAAAGAGAAGCCAACACAATGAGAAGCCCACTCACCACAATGAAGAGTAGCCCCTGGGCTTCCCTGGTAGCGCAGTGGTTGAGAATCTGCCTGCTAGTGCAGGGGACACGGGTTCGAGCCCTGGTCTGGGAAGATCCCACATGCCACGGAGCAACTAGGCCCGTGAGCCACAACTACTGAGCCTGCACGTCTGGAGCCTGTGGTCCGCAACAAGAGAGGCCACGACAGTGAGAGGCCCGTGCACCGCGATGAAGAGTGGCTCCCGCTTGCCACAACTAGAGAAAGCCCTCGCACAGAAACGAAGACCCAACGCAGCCATAAATAAAAATAAATTAATTAAAAAAGAAGGCTCAACATTAAAAAAAAAAAGTAGCCCCTGCTCTCCACAACTAGAGGAAGACCACGCACAGCAATGAAGACTTAACACAGCCAAAAATAAATAAATAAACTTATTTTTAAAACTTTATACATAAATGTTGGGACAAATGTAGAGACTTTTTCTACTTACATGCCAGTATTGGAGGTTTTATCCATATTAAGTTTTCACCAAGATTTGGGCAACAGAGGATTTTTTTTCCCTACCTTCTCAAGTATTGTCTATGCATGAGGCTTGAAGGAATATTGATGTTTCCTGGGTTAGACTTTGTATGAGAGATGATTACTGAAAATCTGAAAGACTGATTTTTTTTAAAAATTCAGCAGAGAGAAACAGCAAGCAAAAGTCAGTGATTTTTTACATGCAAAAAACTATTGCCACATTTGAGCTATAGAGAGTACCTGCCTTACTGTGACACATATCTGGGTTGAAAGGGAAAGGACAGATCTGCTTTCAGTGGATGCAAATACATTCTTAATACCACCCTTTACCCACAAATGCAGTTATTAAAACGCTGAGCCATTTTTGTATCAGTACAATACTCCAGTTTTTTTTTTACAAAGCAAGCCCACTCACTCAGTGATAGAAAAGGTTGAGAATGGAAATCTGGATTGGCTAAGACTTGTCTAATGCAACCTTCCTTAGTATGCACATCACATCCTGCCAGCTATACTGCAGGGAGCAAGTGGTTATCACACAAATGTGCATCCCCTGAGCCAGAATAAACACCCGGTTACTCTCCATCTAAACTCATTTTCTAGAAGGAAGAGAAAATATATAGGAACAAAAAAAGAGAATGAAGAAAGGGGGGGAATGAATAACCCTTTTCCCTTTTCTCAGAAGGCAACAACCAATAGAACTTTTTTTTTCTTACCATTTTCTACTGGGGAAAAAAAAAAAAGCATTATCTCAGCCATTAAGCCAAAGAGCAACAACTTAAGGTTCCAAGCTGTGAAAGGAAGTAGCAACTTGTGCCAGGTAGGAAGTCCTTTCTGCCTCCTCTTTAAGTTTTCTAAACCATGATTTCTCTGTTAAAATCCTAGTACTGACTTCTAACGATCTGGTGTCTGTCATCTACTTTTTCTTGAATGAAAAAGCCCTTGGTGAAACTTCATTACTAATGACCTTCAGGATATTTGTTGGAAAGGAGAGGAGACAGTGCAATAAAAGGAGGCAGTCTCTACTATTTTCTTGAGCAGAGGTGTGTGGAACATTAGGATGCAGCTGACAAAACTGCAGCTGTTGCCTATCTATGAACTCGTGTCCCAAATTAGTAAAAATGAGCTGTTTTGCAATTATAGAAACAGCTGCTCTGCTTATTTAGGAACACTGTTGCAATAGCTTTTATAAAATGTATCACCATATGTTTTGTTCTGTACAATAGGTGAAAGTGGCTTAGGGTACTCAAAGATATGCTACAACTTAACATATTGTTTTAGTTTTCTGAACACCTTGCATATTTCATTCATAGTTTTTCAGCCCTGAATTTCTTTAGTGGCAGTTGTTTCTCTTACAAAAGATTGGTGTCTTTCCCATTTTCTACTGTATACATTTAACAACATGTGCTTTCCCATTCCCTATACCTATTGGGATTTGAATTTGAAAGGCCTTCTTGAATTTATTCACTTTCCCATGACTCATTTATAAAATTCTTAGACTGTGAACAATTTATTACAAAATTCTTAATTTGATATTAATTTTTTTCTTAGCTCTCCTCTTATTTCTTTTATTTAACTTGATGTGTATACTTAATTTCACTCAAGCCTTCACTTTATGTTTTAGGTTTAGGTTAGAAAAGTGAGTTTTCAATCTGCATTTATTAAAATGGAATCAAAAAAAAAAGATCAAATGAACTTATTTATAGAACGGAAACAGACTCACAAACTTACAGAAAGAACTTATGGTTACTGGGGGAAGGGTTGGGGGGGAGGGATAATTAGGGAGTTTGGGATTGACAAAAAAAAAAAATTGTAAATCACTATATCATACACCTGTATGATGTATGATATTGTACATCAACTATATATCAATAAAAAAGCGAAAAAAAATTAAATGGAAGTTATTTAATCTCTATTTTATATTTTGGTGCCTTAAAATGCATACATGCAAAATACCAGCTGCTGGCATTCTTCTTAAAACTTTTTTTTTTTTTTTTGAGGTTGTGTTTCAAGTCACTTCCATAGTCATGTTTTCTATTTCAGGTAAATATTTGAATGGCTCATAGAACTCAAAAAGTGTAATATTTCTGTGTTCTCAATTTGTGATTAGTAAACGTAGTCTTTGCAGAAGATTAAACATATTTAAAATTATTACACCTAAATAATACTTAAAAATCATTTATAAGTCTAATAATTTTCTAATACGTATTAATACTGATATTTTGGTACTTTGGTCAAAATTCTGTTAAGTTAGTAAACAGTAGTAATGAATTCCAGGAATTAATAATTACTAGGCACCTATGATAGGTGAAAATTATGTATCTTATAAATGCTTTCCATTTATAGAATTTAATGGTCAATCTATTATAAACATTATGGCCAAACCTTTAATGACTAATAAGTACCCATACCAAAGAAGGACAATTAGGAAATTTATGAATCCTAGTCTAGTGAAATAATTAGTTTTGCATAGGTAAAATTCTATGCTTTAGTTACAGGCATAGTTACATGGGAATATTGACTGATCCTGAGAACCTTTTGAGAAATATATGAGTGTAAAATTCAAGAACATACATTATGATCTGCCATTTATTTTTCTAAGTAAGACAGAGAGTTGTTCAATTTAATGATCTAATCGGTTACCTAATAGTTTTTTTGTTTGTTTGTTTACATATCTGTCTGGACCTGAACATTAATTTCAACACCTATATGTATTTGTCTTATTAATTAATTAATTAATTAATGAACTAAGTCTACACCGCTGGAGCAATCTGTTAGTGAAAAAAGTACCCAGTTAACCCAATACTTTTTAGATATCGTTTTGTAAATTCTTAATTTTAAATGACAGTAACACTATCATCTATGCAAAAGAAATGTGAAGAATGTTACCATTTCTGCTGTTCATGAGGGGAACTTGCATTCCATTTTCTGCTAAAATTTATATTTCCTAATTTTTCATAACATCTATATAGGCAAGTCAGATTTTTTTCTATCTTTATCATTATATAAAATGATGTATTTTTCACCAAGTTGTAACTTGGGGTGAGAGTCAATGAGCTCTGACTACTCTATAGAGCCGAAAATACCATTACCAGGTCTAAGTGAGGATCAATGTTCTAACTAGGAATTTATGCTTCCTCTCACAATGAGTGGCTATTTTATGTTAAAATGTCTTTGAATTGAGCTTAATAAAATCCCTGTTATCAAAAGTGGGATTTCAAACACAATCATAATAGCTTACCTAAGTCCTAATACAAAACACATAATAGAAATCGATGCATTATTATGAATGATCCATCTTAAAGAGTCTAACATTGTGTTTGCAGATGGGACCAACTGTTTTGATTCATATGTCTGTAGAGAGAGATTTATACCAAATATAGAGAAGGGTAATCCATTTAATGTGTGAATAAAATTAAGAATAAAATGTTATGTATGGGGAATTCCCTAGCAGTGCAGTGGTCAGGACTCTGGCTTTCACGGCCATGGGCCCGGGTTCACTCCCTGGTTGGGGAACTAAGATCCTGCAAACCCTACAGTAGAGGGTTTGCTCATTTCTGTAGTGGATATTACTCTGAGAAAACCATAATTCAAAAACAGTCATGTACCACAATGTTCATTGCAGCTCTGTTTACAATAGCCAGGACATGGAAGCAACCTAAGTGTCCATCGACAGATGAATGGATAAAGAAGACGTGGCACATATATATAGAATGGAATATTACTCAGCCATAGAAAGAAAAGAAATGGAACTATTTGTAGTGAGGTGGATGGACTTAGAGTCTATCAAATAGAGTGAAGTAAGTCAGAAAGATAAAAACAAATACCATATGCTAACACATATATATGGAATCTATAAAAAAAGATGGTTCTGATGAACATAGGGGCAGGACAGGAATAAAGACACAGATGTAGAGAATGGACTTGAGGACACTGGGATGGGAAGTGTAAGCTGAGATGAAGTGAGAGAGTAGCATGGACATATACACAATACCAAATGTAAAATAGCTAGCCGGTGGGAAGCAGCCACATAGCACAGGGAGATCAGCTCGGTGCTTTGAGACCACCTAGAGGTTTGTGACCACCTACAGGTTTGCGATAGGGAGGGTGGAGGGAGATGCAAGATGGAGGGGATATGGGGATATATGTATATGTATAGCTGATACACTTTGTTATAAAGCAGAAACTAACACACCATTGTAAAGCAATTATACCCCAATAAAGATGTTAAATAAATAAATAAATAAATAAATAAATAAATAAATAAATAAATAAATAAAAGCTAAGGAATGCCAAAGATTACCAGAAAACCACCGGAAACTAGGGTAGAGTCACAGAATAAATGTTCCTATTTTCAAAAGGAAACAACAGTGGTGACATCTTGATCTCTGACTTCTAGCCTCCAAAACGTACAAAATTTTTTGGTTGCTTAAGCCATCCAGTGTGTAATACTTTTTTACAGTACAGCAGCCCTAGAAAACTCATACAGTACCCAAGAAATAAAAACATATGTTCAAACAAAGACTTGCACAGGAATGTTCACAGCAGCACTGTTTACCATAACCAAAAGGTAGAAACAATCCAAAATGTCAATAAACTGATGAATGGATTAAAAAGATGTGGTATATTGGGCTTCCCTGGTGGTGCAGTGGTTGAGAGTCCGCCTGCCGATACAGGGGACACGGGTTCGTGCCCTGGTCCGGGAAGATCCCACATGCCGCAGAGCGGCTGGGCCCGTGAGCCATGGCCGCTGAGCCTGCGCATCCGGAGCCTGTGCTCCGCGACGGGAGAGGCCACAGCAGTGAGAGGCCCGCGTACCGCAAAAAAAAAAAAAATGTGGTATATCTATATGACGGAACATTATTGTCACAGAAATGAATGAAATACTGATACATGCTACAACGTGGATGAACCTTCAAATCATTATTATGTTAAGTGAAGGAAGCCAGACACGAAAGGCCATATGTATGATTCCATTTGTGTGAAATATCCAGAATAGGCAACAGAAAGCAACTTAGCTTCCACCAAGGTTAGAGGGAGGGATGAATGGAAAATAACTGTTTAAAGGGTATGTGGGGTTTTTTTGAGGGAGGGATGATAAAAATATTCTGGAATGTAGTGATAGTTGCACAACATTATGAAGGCACTAAAAGCCACTAGAATTGTGTACTTTAAAATGGTGAATCTTATATTAAGTGAATTTTACTTCAATAAAAATAGTGACAGCTGTATTTTAGGCATGGGAATTTGAATTTCATTGTTTTACTGAGACGAGAAAGAACATAGATATTGCAATTTGAAAATCAAGATTTTAGCATTGCAATTTAAGGAGAACATCATCTTTTTACTAGTAAACCTTGACAATTTTGTATGAAAGTCATTGAAGAAAAACATTGACTCCCCTAGTGTCATTTTTACCATCACTTTTCTCATCTTAAGAGCAATTTTAAAAGAGAAGTATGAAAAATTATGTTTATGACTTTCTCATTTCAGTCGACTTAGTATTATTTATGACTTTTTTTGTGAGATGACCTCTGTTTTCTATGTAATATTTATGCCAGACAATTTATTTTATAGCTCAGATGAGTCATAGGAAAGTGAAATATCATAACAGTTTTATTGCAACTAATTCCTGGGCCCTTAGTTACCCTTGCCTAAAAATCACTCTATTCAAAATCCAAGTCTTGTCAGTGGTATAGAAACATTATTGATTGTCAATAAGTTTCTTGAGTTGGTCAGCTCCTAGAGTGTATCTAACTCTCGATTGAATTGTCATCCCTGAACTAAAGTGTACACATATAATTTATCAGAAAAACTACCACACACTTCCACACCTTATTATTCATCTTTAGTTTGAACACTTCCAGCGAAGGGGAACTCACTAGCTCTTGAAAAAAAGAAAATCCATATTATTTTTGAGAGTTTAGGCTATCAGAAAGTTGTCCTTTTTATTTAGCCACTTTTTTCCCCTTCAAATTCTACTCCTTTGTCCTAGTTTTTTTGTATAAGGTAACATAGAATAAATATAATCTTTCTTCCATACACAAGTATTTAATTTTTATTTTTATTTGGAAACATCAATCATATCTCCTTATAAATTCACTTCTTTGAAGCAATATCTGGAAATTTATTTTAGTCACATATACCAGATAGGCCACATCTCCTTCAATTTCAGCATGTTTTAGACTCAAATACTTTATTTTTGTGAAATTTTGCCTTGTTAGATTTAGCCCATTAGATCTTTATTGGTTGTCATCTTGCTGGTTATCATGTCAGCTCTTTGTTCCTTTTTTGTGTATGTTTTCCACAAATTTGATGAGCAAGTTACTCATGTCCTTGTTTATGTCACTAATAAAAATATTTAATAGGACAGGGCTGATAGACAACTTACTTAAAAATGTCTCCAGCTTAAAAATGATCCCTTAATCAGATCCCCATAGTTATGGACATTCAACTTCCATAGTTATGGACATTCAACTACTTGTAACTTGTAACTTTGCAAAACTTCCTTTTTTTTTCCACTTTGCCATCCTTTCCAAAATGTTATCATGAAACATCTAGTTCTAATTATTGTTTAGTACAGAAATGCAATAATTTTTGTAGAATTCCTATAGTTCAAAACACAAATGACTTTCTAATAAAAGCAAATTGAATTAACTTGAGCTGGATAATTTTCTTAGTAAATGTCAGTTTCAGACCTTTCCTTCCCAAAGGCATGCTCTGCTTCACCCCACCTCTAAGAAAATGTGATAATATATGACAAGCCTCCACAAGAAGGTAGATATTGGAATTAATTTTCCTGGTCTGAAATCTGGAGTGTTTTCTAGAAACATATCTTGTTCACTGATTTATTTGCACTGGTCCCTTCCCCTCCAAGTTACTGATTAATGTAGCCATTGTCAATCACTGGGACTAAGTCTCATTTGCTTGGTTCTGTTTCTGCATTGAGTTCCCACTTGCTTGACTATGTCTCTGAACATTTTCTTAAGCCTTGCCAGACCCTTTTTAGTGTGGAGCTGAACATTTGAGCATTTTTCTTATACTCTTATCATCTGGCATCTTTTCCAACCGGAATATGTATGTAAGGAGCTCAGCTGAGCTGGAGAGTGAGCTGAGATGTCAGGTGTCAGAATATCCAGTTAAAGCAACAAGCCAAAAATTAAAGTAACAATCAAAACTTTAGTCGTTTACTGTAATTGTATAAGGAAGAGGTTAAATTTGGAAAAAAAGCAGATCCCTTGTGTTCCATTTTTTCCAAGGAACAGCATGCTGGTAGAAGTTCAAGTGGATCAAGTACAGATGTGGGGGTCATCTTACTATTGAAGGAGCCTGTATTAGGTTGCTTTTATAGGGCTGCTGTTATAGACTGAATTGTGCACCCCCCAAATTCACATGTTGACGTGCTAACCCTCAGTACTTCACAATGTGACTTTATTTGGATATAGGACTTTTAAAGAAGTGATTAAGTTAAAATGAGGTCACTAGGTTGGATCCTAATCCAACAGGACTAGTGTCCTTAGAAGAAGAGATTAGGACACATATACACACAAAGGGAAGAACATGGATGATACAGGGAGAAGATAGCCATCTACAAGGCAAGAAGAGAGGTACTCAGAAGGAACCAATCCTGCCAACACCTTGATCTTGGAACTCCAGCCTCCAGAATTGTGATAAAATAAATTTCTGTTCAAAACGCCCAGTCTGTGTCACTTTGTTATGCAGTCCTAGAAAATGAGTATAGCAGCCATAACATTCTAAGTACCATAGAATGAGCGTCTTAAACAACAGAAATTTATTCTCTCACTATTCTAGAGGCTAGGAGTCTGGGACCGAGGTGTCAGCAGGGGTGGTTTCTTCTCAGGCCTCTCTCCTTACAATGTAGATGGTCATCTTCCTCTAGTATCTTCATATGGTCTTCTCTCTAGGAGTTTCTGTATCCAAATCTCCTCTTAGGACATCAGTCAGATTGGATTACGGCCTAGCCATGTGACCTCATTTTATCTTAATTACCTCTTTAAAAGCCTTGTCTCTGAATACAGTCACATTCTGAGGTACTGGGGGTTAGAACTTAGACATATGAACTTGGGGGCAAAACAGTTCAGCCAATAACAGAGAGCAGAACAAAAGACTTCAGCAGTTTTATCAACCTGGGGACCATGGGGAGTCAAGAAGGGGGAAGGCTAGGAATGGAAAAGTACTGAATACTAAGTCAGAGTGTGGAAAAGTACATTCAAGTTTTCCCCCTCCTTCTCCTCCCCACTTAAGGAGGCCTTAGCAAAAGTGCCTAAAGAAGAGCTCTGCCCATGGCCTCAGATAAAGAGACAGGAATAAAGGCACTTGGGCTAGAAATGCAAATAAGCGAAGAGCAAGACCAGCCAGAGGGGCCTGAGAACTTGACTGCAACTCCCTTTAGAGACTACAGTGCATTAACTGTGCATCAGATCTGGTATGGGGAGAGCAGGTTTTCCCCCATAAGGCCTGCCAGGTAAAGCCTTTGTAATTGCCTATGATCAGACTTGAAAAATCACTTATAAGTTTTTATCCAGGAGCTGGACTCCTCAATGTAATTTCACTGTGAAGATCTCTTGGATATTAATGCCAGCTCAAACTAGAACTGAGATCTGGAGGTTCCTTTTGGAATACACACTACCTTTGTTGGAGATCAGATCTAGGGAATGAAACGGTCCACCTTCCCCTCTCCCTGCTCATTTGCCATTGGCATCTCGACATGTCTAGATGCTGTTTTTATGACATAACTGACTTCTAATACAAAGCCCTTATTTGTATTATATAATTAAAACCCATTAATTTATATATACATATTCTGACATCTTTCGTATAGTTACCATAAAACTCACTGACACATTGCATGATGTACTTTCATCTTTTTAGAAAAAATATTGTTGCATTTCATTACCTAAGTTTGTTGTCACTTCGTCCATTTACCATGACTCCTAAAACATTGTAAGCAGTACTTTATCAACAGTATCTGGGAACTATTTTCATAAACTGAGACCCTTGATTTATGTAAAGCAATTATGTGATCTCTTACAATCAATGCCAAATACCTTATCATATAGGTTTTTTTTTTACATCTTTATTGGAGTATACTTGCCTTACAATGGTGTGTTAGTTTCTGCTTTATAACAAAGTGAATCAGTTATACATATACATATGTTCCCGTATCCCCTCCCTATTGCGTCTCCCTCCCTCCCACCCTCCCTATCCCACCCATCCAGGTGGTCACAAAGCACCGAGCTGATCTCCCTGTGCTCTGCGGCTGCTTCCCACTAGCTATCTATTTTACATTTGGTAGTGTATATATGTCCATGCCACTCTCTCGCTTTGTCACAGCTTACCCTTCCCCCTGCCCATATCCTCAAGTCCATTCTCTAGTAGGTCTGTCTTTATTCCCATCTTACCCCTGGGTTCTTCATGACATTTTTTTTTCTTAGATTCCATATATATGTGTTAGCATATGGTATTTGTCTTTCTCTTTCTGACTTATTTCACTCAGTATGACAGACTCTAGGTCCATCCACCTCACTACAAATAACTCAATTTCATTTCTTTTTATGGCTGAGTAATATTCCATTGTATATATGTGCCACATCTTCTTTATCCATTCATCCGATGATGGACACTTAGGTTGTTTCCATCTCCTGGCTATTGTAAATAGAGCTGCAATGAACATTTTGGTACATGACCCTTTTTGAATTATGGTTTTCTCAGGGTATATGCCCAGTAGTGGAATTGCTGGGTCATATGATAGTTCTATTTGTAGTTTTTTAAGGAACCTCCATACTGTTCTCCATAGTGGCTGTATCAATTCACATTGCCACAAGCAGTGCAAGAGTATTCCCTTTACTCCACACCCTCTCCAGCATTTATTGTTTCTAGATTTTTTGATGATGGCCATTCTGACCTGTGTGAGATGATATCTCATTGTAGTTTTGATTTGCATTTCTCTAATGATTAATGATGTTGAGCATTCTTTCATGTGTTCGTTGGCAGCCTGTTTATCTTCTTTGGAGAAATGTCTGTTTAGGTCTTCTGCCCATTTTTGGATTGTGTTGTTTGTTTTTTTGTTATTGACCTGCATGAACTGCTTGGAAATTTTGGAGATTAATCGTTTGTCAGTTGCTTTATTTGAAAATATTTTCTCCCATTCTGAGGGTTGTCTTTTGGTCTTGTTTATGGTTTCCTTTGCTGTGCAAAAGCGTTTAAGTTTCATTAGGTCCCATGTGTTTATTTTTGTTTTTATTTCCATTTCTCTAGGAGGTGGGTCAAAAAGGATCTTGCTGTGGTTTATGTCATAGAGTGTTCTGCCTATGTTTTCCTCTAAGAGTTTGATAGTTTCTGGCCTTACATTTAGGTCTTTAATCCATTTTGAGCTTATTTTTGTGTATGGTGTTAGGGAGTGTTCTAATCTCATACTTTTACATGTACCTGTCCAGTTTTCCCGGCACCACTTATTGAAGAGGCTGTCCTTTCTCCATTGTACGTTCCTGCCTCCTTTATCAAAGATAAGCTGACCATATGAGTGTGGGTTTATCTCTTGGCTTTTTATCCTGTTCCATTGATCTATCTTTCTGTTTTTGTACCAGTACCATACTGTCTTGATTACTGTAGCTTTGTAGTATAGTCTGAAGTCAGGGAGGCTGATTCCTCCAGCTCCGTTTTTCATTCTCAAGATTGCTTTGGCTATTCGGGGTCTTTTGTGTTTCCATACAAATTGTAAAATTTTTTAATTCTAGTTCTGTGAAAAATGCCATTGGCAGTTTAATAGGGATTGCATTGAATCAGTAGATTGCTTTGGGTAGTAGAGTCATTTTCACAATGTTGATTCTTCCAATCCAAGAACATAGTATATCTCTCCATCTATTTGTATCATCTTTAATTTCTTTCATCAGTGTCTTATAATTTTCTGCATGCAGGACTTTTGTCGCCTTAGGTAGGTTTATTCCTAGATATTTTTTCTTTTTGTTGCAATGGTAAATGAGCGTGTTTTGTTGATTTCACTTTCAGATTTTTCATCACTAGTGTATAGGAATGCCAGAGATTTCTGTACATTAATTTTGTATCCTGCTACTTTACCAAATTCATTGATTAGCTCTAGTAGTTTCCTGATAGCATCTTTGGCAGTCTCTATGTATAGTATCATGTCATCTGCAAACAGTGACAGCTTTACTTCTACTTTTCCGATTTGGATTCCTTTTATTTCTTTTTCTTCTCTGATTTCTGTGGCTAAAACTTCCAAAACTATGTTAAATAAGAGTGGTGAGAGTGGGCAACCTTGTCTTGTTCCTGATCTTAGTGGAAATGCTTTCAGTTTTTCACCATTGAGGATGATGTTGGCTGTGGGTTTTTCATATATGGCCTTCATTATGTTGAGGAAAGTTCCCTCTATCCCTACTTTCTAGAGGGTTTTTATCATAAACAGGTGTTGAATTTTGTCAAAAGCTTTCTCTGCATCTATTGAGATGACCATATGGTTTTTCTACTTCAATTTCTTAATATGGTGTATCACGTTGGTTGATTTGCATATATTGAAGAATCCTTGCATTCCTGGAATAAACCCCACTTGATCATGGTGTTTGATCCTTTTAATGTGTTGTTGGATTCTGTCTGCTAGTAGTTTGTTGAGGATTTTTGCATCTACGTTCATCAGTGATATTGGCCTGTAGTTTTCTTTCTTTGTGACATCCTTGTCTGGTTTTGGTATCAAGGTGATAGTGGCCTCGTAGAATGAGTTTGGGAGTGTTCCTCCCTCTGCTATATTTTAGAAGAGTTTGAGAAGAATAGGTGTTAACTCTTCTCTCAATGTTTGATAGAATTCGCCTGTGAAGCCATCTGGTCCTGGGCTTTTGTTTGTTGGAATATTTTTAATCACGGTTTCAATTTCAGTGCTTGTGATTGGTGTGTTCATATTTTCTATTTCTTCCTGATTCAGTCGTGGCAGGTTGTGCATTTCTAAAAATTTGTACATTTCTTCCATGTTGTCCATTTTATTGGCCTAGAGTTGCTTGTAGTAATCTCTCATGATCTTTTGTATTTCTGCAGTGTCAGTTGTTACTTCTCCTTTTTCATTTCTAATTCTATTGATTTGAGTCTTCTCCCTTTTTTTCTTGATGAGTCTGGCTAGTGGTTGATCAATTTTGTTTTTCTTCTGAAAGGTCCAGCTTTCAGTTTTATTGATCTTTGCTATCGTTTCCTTCATTTCTTTTTCATTTGTTTCTGATCTGATCTTTATGATTTCTTTCCTTCTGCTAACTTTGGGGTTTTTTTGTTCTTCTTTCTCTAATTGCTTTAGGTGCAAGGTTAGGTTGTTTATTCGACATGTTTCCGGCTTCTTAAGGTGGGCTTGTATTGCTCTAACCTTCCCTCTTAGAACTGCTTTTGCTGCATCCCATAGGTTTTGGGTCGTCATGTCTCCATTGTCATTTGTTTCTAGGTATTTTTTTATTTCGTCTTTGATTTCTTCAGTGATCACTTCATTATTAATTAATGTATTGTTTAGCCTCCATGTGTTTTTATTTTTTACAGATCTTTTCCTGTAACTGATGTCTCGTCTCATGGCATTGTGGTCGGAAAAGATATTTGATACAATTTCAATTTTCTTAAATTTACCAAGGCTTGATTTCTGACCCAAGATATGATCTATCCTGGAGAATGTTCCAAGAGCACTTGAGAAAAATGTGTATTCTGGATGGAGTGTCCTATAAATATCAATTAAGTCCATTTTGTTTAATGTATCACTTAAAGCTTGTGTTTCCTTATTTATTTTCATTTTGGATGATCTGTCCATTGGTGAAAGTGAGGTGTTAAAGTCCCCTACTATGAATGTGTTACTGTCGATTTACCCTTTTATGGCTGTTAGTATTTGCCTTATGTATTGAGATGCTCCTATATTGGGTGCATAAATATTTACAATTGTTATATCTTCTTCTTGGATTGATCCCTTGATCATTATGTAGTATCCTCTTTTGTCTCTTCTAATAGTCTTTGTTTTAAAGTCTATTTTGCCTGATATGAGAACTGCTTCTCCAGCTTTCTTTTAGTTTCCATTTGCATGGAATATCTTTTTCCATCCCCTTACTTTCAATCTGTATGTGTCTCTAGGTCTGAAGTGGGTCTCTTGTAGACAGCATATGTATGGGTCTTGTTTTAGTATCCATTCAGCCAGTGTATGTCTTTTGATGGGAGCATTTAATCCATTTACATTTAAGGTAATTATCGATATGTATATTCCTATTCCCATTTTCTTAATTGTGTTGGGTTTGTTATTGTAGATCTTTTCCTTCTCTTGTGTTTCTTGCCTAGAGAAATTCCTTTAGCATTTGTTGCTGGTTTGGTGGTGCTGAACTCTCTCAGCTTTTGCTTGTCTGTAAAGGTTTTTAATTCTCCATCAAATTTGAATGAGATCCTTGCTGGGTAGAGTAATCTTGGTTGTATGTTTCTCTCATGATTTAGTTTTGTTTTGTGGGTGTTCCCTGTGCTGTACAACATGTCATTTTTGCTTATCTATTTTATATGTAGTAGTTTATATCTCTTCATCCCATACCTCTATCTTGCCTCTCCCCCTTCCCTCTCCCCAGTAGTAACCATTAGTTCTGTATATCTGTGGGTCTGTTTTCTGTTTTGTTATGTATATTCATTTCTTTTAATTTTTAGATTTCACATATAAGTGATAACATAGAGTATTTGTCTTTGACTGATATATCACTAAACAAAATACTATCTAGGTCCACCCATGTTGTTGCAAATGGCAGAATTTTATTCTTTTTTATGGTTGAGTAATATTCCATCATATATATATAAAACATCTTCTTTATCCATTCAATCTGTTCATGGACACTTAGGTCGATTCCATATTTTGGCTACTGTAAATAATGTTGCTATGAACATTTGGGTGCATATATCTTTTCAAATTAGTGTTTTCATTTTCTTCAGATATATATAAAGGAGTAGAATTCCTGGGTCATATGGTACTTCTATGCTTAGTTTCTTGAGGAAGCTTCATAATGTTTTACACAGTAGTTCCACCAATTTACATTCCCAACTTCAGTGTAGGAGTGTTTCATTTTCTTCACAACCTCTTCAACATTTGTCATTTGTAGACTTTTTGATGGTAGCCATTTGACAGGTGTTAGGTGATACCTATTGTGGTTTTGATTTGCATTTGTCTAATGATTAGTGATATTGAGCATCTTTTCATGTGCGTGTTAACCAGCTATATGTCTTCTTTGGAAAACTGTCTATTCAGTTCTTCTGCCCTGTTTTTTTTTTTTTTTTGTGGTATGCGGGCCTCTCACTGTTGTGGCCCCTCCCCTTGTGGAGCACAGGCTCTGGACGCGCAGGCCCATCAGCCATGGCTCACCGGCCCAGCTGCTCCGCACCATGTGGGATCCTCCTGGACCAGGGCACGAACCTGTGTCCCCTGCATCAGCAGGCGGACTCTCAACCACTGTGCCACCAGGGAAGCCCTCTTCTGCCCATTTTTAAATTGTTTTTTTTTCTTTGATATTGAGTTGTATGAGCTGTTTATATATGTTGGACACTAACCGCTTAACAGTCATAACATTTTCTCCCATTCTCTAAGTTGTCTTTTCATTTAGTCAGTGGTTTCCTTTGCTGTGCATAAGCTTTTGAGTTTAATTAGGTCCCATTTGCTTATTTTTGATTTTATTTCTTTTGCATAAGAGACAGATCCAAAAATATATTGCTACAATTTATGTCAAAGAATATTCTTCCTATGTTCTCATCTAGGAGTTTTATGGTTTCAGGTTTTACATTTAGGTCTCTAATCCATTTTGAGTTTATTTTTGTACATGATGTGAAGAAATGTTCTAATCTAATTCTTTTCCATGTAGTTATCCAATTTTCCCCACACCACTTATTTTATTCTTAGGATTTTAAATACCTGTGCAATTAGACATATGCAATGTACTTTACTTTTCTCTAACAAATTTGTATTTAATGGACAGCTGTTTCCTTTCACAGCTAAATTTCAGTCCTATATCCTTTACTTCCCTCTATAGTTGAAATTCCCTTCATCAGATCAAGAAGTCACTCACAATATATATGCATGTCTGGTGTTACTTGATTCTTAGGAAAGAGTCCATTACTCAGGTGTCATAAACAATGATGATCCATACAACTAAAAGAGATGAGAGTCATATTATTGTTTTCTTTTTGTTTTGTATTTAGTCTTGTTTAGTTGATATTGACACCTCTCCCTGTGCTTGGTTGGTGAGGTCATATATACTCCTGAACAATAACTGAAGATATATTATTGCTTTATCTTTCCTTATACTCATTTTTTCATTGATATTTAAATAATTTTTCTGAGAGAAATTGGATATACGGAACTGTAGCATATCTATAAATTTGAGTGTTTCTGTTAGACTCATGAAATTTCAGCAGTAATTACTTTGTGGCACCATATTTTCTTCTTTTTAAACTAGAGTAAGATTGGAATTTTATAGCAGAAAGTTCAATTGTAGTTTTTCACGTTGTCCTTAAAGACACTTCCTAGGGTTCTTCTAATGGTAATGTTTATCCCACCTGAATTCAGAAGAGTTAGAAACAGTCCAAATTTTTGGCAAACTTCTCAAGTACTCCATTACATCCTAGAAATACATTCAGAAAGGCAGCATGCCTCCCTATTTGCCATATTGTCCCCTCAAATATTCCTCCATATCACTTGGCAGCGAGATGCCTACCACCTCTGTAGATTTTTTTTATACTTGCTAAGGCATATGCCACCTCCCTACTGTTCTGTGCAAAATGAGATGTGTACTTTGAGTCTCTTTCTATGCAAAAGACTGAGGAATTTTCTCATTCTGTCTTTAAAATGTATTGGACACTTAGATTAGTAGGGAGGGAGTAATACTGAATTATTCAAAATTAAATATGTGATATTATGCAATGAGGTAAAAAATAATTATAAAAGAAGAATTGGGGCTTGTGAAATTGTTTTTAGTCATTAAATACCAAGCATTGCTTGGTAGCATTCCATTTTAATTATTTAATAAATCTACTGGGAAAATGTTTAAATAGTATTTACAGACTAGTTTTGAAATAATATTGCATCAAGACTGTAGACTAGATGGTGATATAAGTGACAGAAATGATGTGTTTATAGTTTATTGTGACAGAAAATTTCCTAGTAGACCTCAGCAAATTGTCAGAGTTGTTCTGGGAATCATTCCAATTTATTGTCTTTTTTCCAGCACTTGATGAATTCCAAAATTGGTTTTACAGTTGTTGGCTTTTCGGTTGTTGACTAATATGAGACGTGTGCATAAACACACTTGGATTTATATGGTATTGAATCATGGCATTAGAAGAAATCCTAAGATACCACCTTGTACTTTGCCTTGCTTCTAGACATCGGATAGAAAGAAAAATAGTCATCTTTAGAAATAAAGGATTCCGGGAAAAGGGTTTAGTGAAAAATCACCAACATGCATTGGTTTTGATTTTTAATAGACTCATACATTATTAATAACTCTATTTTATCCACAGGCATTTACCCAATCACATAGAAATTCTCTTCTTCACAGATAATCCAAAGCAAGGATAGTTCATTAATGTTAACCAAATTTGGTTGTAGAAAAGCAGGAGGTAGTTTTCAATGTAGATTTAATTGACTGAGGTAAGGTCTCCTTCATGGCTGTTTGATACAAAATTTAATAATATTTCATACACTTTTCTTATTATTCATGGTTGGCATTTTGATAATGTCTTTTGTTTCCTGTCTCTCCTGTATACCTTTAGGCTCAGTTAAATGTACTCATCAGTCTATTCTCCCACTCCAGGGCTTACCCTTTCAGTTTTATGCTTCTATTGCTGGGAGCTTATGGGCTATCATTTATAATCTTGTTTGTATTGTCTTCATTATGCTACTGAGCTTTGTTTATAGCTGTCAGTAATTTCCCCACCTACTCAAAACTTCATGCTCTTACTATTTCTCTTCAGCATCTTTGGCAGTAGTTTACCATAATTTCATCACTTTCATGAGACATATATTAGGATAAGTGTAATTGCTATCTCATTGTTTCTATAATCACAATAATTTATATCAGTAATCACAATAATCAATGTCATATATGCTACTATAGCATTATAATTTTTGATCACGTGGAAAAATTTACATAGTTCCTCATTTTTTACAAGACAGTTGATGACTTTAAAAAAATCTAACCTTGTATCTAAAATTCTTTAAACTTTTTATTTGAAACGGAACATGGGATTTCTCACTCAGCAGAAAGGCATTATAACACTAATTTGTTTCTTTCATCATTCCATTAAAATTTATTTAGTGTCTTCTATATTTCAGATACTGTACTATGCAATAAATATTTAATGGTAAGCAAGATAGGCATAGTCCCTATAATCACACACCTTATGGTTTGTTGGGAAAGCTAACCAATAAAGAAGCAATATATTGGTATATGATAAATGTTAAGATTCAGATAAGCTGATGGTAGTATGTAGGAGGACAATCTAAGTTTTAGGTTATAGAATGAATTCAAGTCACAAGTGTATAATTTGTATATAGTAGTAGGCTAAAAATTAGCCATACAGTATGTGTGTATGTGTGGATCAAAGTATGTAGATTTGTGTTGCCTTGCAAATTGCTACTTCTAAACAAAAAGCTATAAATCAAAACTCACCAATAATAGTTAAAGTACATTGTATTTTTGTTTTTTTGTTTTTTTTTTTTACCACAGCCAAGCCAGAAGGTTTCTAAATTTTCATGAACTGAATATGATTGTAGCATGTAGTTCTGGGTTGGTAGAGCTTCATTTTGTTGCATTATATTAGCATTGTTTTCCCATCTGTACAAACCTTCATTGATACTAGTAATAGTAATATCTTACATTTATATAATGCTTTCAATAATTTCAGAATATTTTAACATCTATTATCATTTACCCTTGAAATAACCCTTGGATATGGTAGATTGTGCTATCTCCATTTGACAAATGAGAAAATGAGGAGATAGCAACTCAAGAGACTTATAGAGAGAACCAAATAAATTGATGGTGGAATTGGGATTTGTGTTACTCATGTACACTGAGTACTCATGTACCTAGAGTAGCTTAATGTGCAAAGCCCATAACTCCTCCCCTTGGAGAACTCTTATTAGAAGAGCTAGTTTTTTTGTTTTCCTTTGTTGAAATGAGAATCTTCCATGGCCTGCAGCTCACAGCACTTCTATGGCGGGAGTGATTATGATCCTCATTCTTATCACAGCTGAGATACAAGTACGTTTGCAAGCCTCTGATATCCTCATCATTGTACATACATGCATGATGATTTTCTGTGTTATATTCCTTGCTTCATTAAAATATCTAGGTCAGGGTTTGTAGTCAAACAATAAATGTTACCAAAGCGTAAGTGCGCTACTGATTGATAGAAAGCTAAGTATAACTTTTATTTTTTTTTAATCAGAATTGAGACTTCCCAGGGGGTCCAGTGGTTAACACTTCCCCTTCCAATGCAGAGGGTGTGGGTTCGATCCCTGGTCAGGAAGCTAAGATGCCACATGCCTCGTGACCAGAGAACCAAAACATAAAACAGAAGCAATATTGTAACAAATTGAATAAAGACCTTAAAAATGGTCCACATAAAAGAAAAAATCTTAAAGAAAAAAATAAAAGAAATGACATTGCCCCTTTCAGAAGGTGCAGTAAGACATAAGATAAGAGGCCCTCTCTGTACCCATGTAATTGGCAATATTAAGTTTGTGCTTAAGCAAAAGTACTCTACCAGTATTAAAACACCTTGGATTGTGATGGTAAAGTTGAAGGCCAAGGCAAAGTGAAGGTAAAGGTGTACAAAATCAAATCCTGATGAATCAAATGTCTTCTTACTATTTTTAACATAACTTGCTATGTTTTTTAAAATTTTGTTTTGTTTCTTTGGTTATAGAGAAGAATGCCTTAGGAATAAAGATTTTTATTTCCCTTAATTTAAAGGATAGTAAATTTTATTGTGAATTCTCTCTTAAGATTTTGAAATCACTAAAGAAATGAAATTTAGTGATAATTCCTGGAAGAATAACAGAAACTTTATGATTCTAGAAATTATACCTTTTTTTGATAGGTTCCCATAGGTATGCCCTTGTTAGAAACTCTTGATTTTCAGTGATTTTCAACAATTTACCTAGAGACAAATTTTTTTCTTCCTTCCTCCCTTCCTCCCTTCCTTCCTCCCTCCCTCCTTTTTTGCTTCCTTCTTTCCTTCTTTCTTTCTTTCCTCCTTCCTTCCTTTCTTTCTCTCTCTATCTTTTCTTTTTCTTTCTTTCTTGCTTTCTTGCTTGCTTGCTTGCTTTCTCTATTCCTTTATATGCCCTGCTCCCTAGAACTAGTAATATTTAGCATAACTCTTTTGAAAGAGTATAGAATTACTTGATATTTTTGTGATAAAAGTTGACAATCTGGAATATAAGAGGGAGGGGAGAGAGAGAGAGAGACTGAGATTGAGAGAGATATTGACTGAGAAGTTTCTCTATGAAATATCTAAAGAGGCTTAACAGAATTAAGGCCAAAAAGCTTACAAACATTATAGGTTTCATTCCTTATAGTTTATCGTGTGCAATATTACATGCAATTCATGTAGATAATTCATAAATAAAGACTACAAGGGTTGGTTAAAGGCAGAATTACAATTAGTGTTTATATTATAGGGCTCAATTCACTATCAGTCATATTTAAATAACTGTATAGTAAGACTTAGATATCAGCAATGCGGTATGTATGGACTAAGAACAGAAGTTTCTGCCTCTTGATTATTATATCAATCAGCGTTTTTAGGTTCAAGCAACAGAAACCACTTTTGATTAATTTAAGCAGAAAATATCATTTGAGGATATCTGAAAGCTCAAAGGATTTCCAGAAAGACGGGAGAATCAGGCTTAGAGTCTATGTGGCCAGAAAATATGCTCCAGGTAATGCCACAGTATTACATTTCTAAAGATAACATTGTTATTGCTGCTGGTCAGAGACATCACAGCTTGCTACAGTCACTGACACCTACTAATGCTACCACTAGAACCGATGCCACTCCAGGCTGTAGACATTGGATGTATATCTACTGCCTCTATTGTACCATCATCACAATCAATTCTGCTGGGTCCTGCTTCTTCTAGGCCATTGCTTCCCATTCAAAATCTGAAATAGTGAATATAATTTGTCAATATTAAGTCATGTCCCTGCACCCTAGCTGCAAGAGAATCTGAGAAAGCATTTAAAAACTTTGTAATAAGAGAAAATTCTGCATCATAAGGTAGAACATTCCCAAATATATGGAGTTTGTCAGCATTCAACAAGAATGACAGAAGTTTACTATAGTTGCTAATTCTGGTCATCATGAAGGTCATTTAGTGTGTCTATTCGCAAGCAAATGTAACGCATAATAATTCAGAGGCTACTCCTTCCATTCTTAAGGAAGAATCCTTAATTTATGTTGCTTTAATTATCACTTATATGCACCTCAGAATTGGAATTATCCAGAGTTACCTAACACCACTGACACATTCTATCACCACTTGTAATTTTAAGTGACAACTTTATGGGAAATTACTCTGTCCAGTTGGAGCTTAGACGGAATGTGGTACAAAAGGCCTTCTTTCTTCTGCTACAATGACCTTTCAGCCTATACAAGGATAATGCACTTATTTCAATTTCTTTAGTATAAAGATAGGAAAATTTAATATCAAAATTATGATGGGATGGGGAGAAAAATGAAAGTACTAACTTTAACGTCCCTTTAAGTTCATAAGGGAAGGTATCTAATAATTTAGGTTTTCTCCAAGAAAGCTTTTCCCATGAATACTTTCTCCACTCCATCTGTAGCTCTCCTCCTTTCAGTTTTGTACTCATATCTTCAAAGCATTCTTTTATTCAAGTATTTCAGTCAGAAATACTATCCCCGTCCTTGAGAAAATTCTGCCCCTTTCCAGAGGCAAGAAAGAGCGTTTGTCTCTGATCCTTACCAAATCCTACAGTTTGACCTTTGAATTGTGTCTTATTCTGTTCCGGCTACTATAACAAAATAGCACAGACTGGGTGGCTTTAAACAACAGAAATTTATTGCTCATAGTTCTGAAGGCTGAAAGTCTGAGATCAAGGTGCCAGAATGATTGGGTGAGGGCCCTCTTCCAGGTTCCAGACCTGTCATTGTATCCTCACATGGTGGAAGGGGCTAGTCAGCTAAGAGGGTCCTCCTTTACGGAGCACAAATCCCATTTATGAGCGTCCACCCTCATGACCTAATCACCGCCCAAAGGCCCGATCCCCAAATACCATCATATTGGGCTTTAGGATTTCAGTACATGAATTTTGGGGGACACAAACATTCAAACGATAGCAAAGAGTAACCCTAGAAGCCTCAGATGGCTTCAGCTGGATGGGCATTCGTAGTTCTTTTTAAGATTCTTCACTAACGATTTTATTTTCAATATCCCAAGCAGTGGAAATTCTTAGCCTGATATTTCTTTTATTATTTGGCTTATTAAACGTGCACATCTCTGAAGGTAAAACATTTTTTCTTTCTTTTCATCAGAAATAGCACAGTCTAAATCCATGTTGAAGAAAAAATATCCTATTAGCAATGTTTTGGTTCTGTTTCTAAGTAAACATGTGTCTCTTACAGAGTTAGGAAATATCTTCTTTGCCTGAAGTAATCAGAAAAGTGTCATACAAGCTTCTTTATTTCCTCAGGGAATGCTGCTAGCCTCAATTCTGTGTTTTTCATAAAACTGAGGAGTGGTAGGCAGAGTTCTTGCAATTGTTCTCACCACACATCATCCCTAAAAATCAAGTATCTATAGCAATAAAGAATCAGCAAATCAGTGTCATGCCTAATTTTACAGATAAACTCACCTAATTAAGTCCTTAGGTTAAGGACTGTTAGGGCTAGAAAGTTGGTCAAGAGATAATCAAGTCCCAAACTTTCTTTAGATTTAAAAATGCTGAGGCTTAATGAAGAAGTGACTTGTCCAGTTGTCTCAGCCAGAAAATATGTTTACAGTTCACAAGCACATGCTAAATTACAAGCCCTGAATTTAATACCAGGAGCCCATTTTAGCCAAATTATATTGTAACCTCTGTTAGCTAACCATAGAGGTATGCTTAAATAAACACTTTTAAATGAATGGTCCCACAGCAATATCATAAATTAACTGACATTTAATATTTTATAGCTAAACACATATATTCTGTATTCCATATATAATTAAAGATAAAAATATTGAATAACTGTCAAGATGGACATTCAGGGAATTAAAGATAGGCTGATAAAGATAGGTAATGATTTTTAAAAATCATCCAGAGAATGGGGAAATAATTGGAACATTTGGATTTATTATTTATTTTTATTCTACAGAAGAGCAGATTTCAGAAGAAAGTACAAATTTCTTTCTTTCACTTTATGTGGTTTAAAATTAGCTTACAAAAATTTCTGTTTTAACTCTGGCCTACCTGGAAACCAACAAATCAAATCCATGAATTATATAATTATAATGCATTTTGAGTGCTCACTTAATACCCGTGATGACTGTGATGAACCCTAAAAATATTCAGAAAAAAATAGAGTATTTATGTTTAGAATGTGATATCAGAACCTTGATTACTGATAGAGATAAACAGAGAATAAAGAGAGAATAAAAGACATTCTATTCTCTAGAATAAAAGAGAACCACATGGCTATATGTTAGGAAAGCAGTCAGTTTGCCAAAGAATTCTATTATTTGCTGAAGGAAGCACCTTTTTAAGTTCATTTTTCTTCACAACTTAAATTAATGGAGTTCATATACAAGAGCTCATAATAAATTCCATTTTGGAGGAGCAGTAATTTCATGTGGAAATTTCGTTAGTGCTTTTCTTATGGTAAAATATTGTTCTAAATTATAAGCCAGGTTCAATTGACTATAAAAAAAGACAGTCGAATATTCTTCTAAGTAGTAGGACATATCCATTACAAATTCGAAAATGGACATTAAAACAAGCATTAAAAAATTCATGAATTTCAAGGATTCTTCAATATACGCAAATCTATCAATGTGATTAACCATATTGACAAATTGAAGGAGAAAAACCATATGATCATCTCAATAGATGCAGAGAAAACTTGTGACAAAATTCAACACCCATTTACGATAAAAACCCTGCAGAAAGTAGGTGTAGAGGGAACTTTCCTCAATATAATAAAGGCCGTATACGACAAGCCCACAGCCAACATCATCCTCAATGGCGAAAAACTGAAAGCATTTCCACTAAGGTCAGGAACAAGACAAGGTTGCCCACTCTCACCACTCTTATTCAACATAGTTTTGGAAGTTTTAGCCACAGCAATCAGAGAAGAAAAGGAAATAAAAGGAATCCAAATCGGAAAAGAAGAAGTAAAGCTGTCACTGTTTGCAGATGACATGATACTATACATAGAGAATCCTAAAGATGCTACCAGAAAACTACTAGAGCTAATCAATGAATTTGGTAAAGTAGCAGGATACAAAATTAATGCACAGAAATCTCTGGCATTCCTATATACTAATGATGAAAAATCTGAAAGTGAAATCAAGAAAACACTCCCATTTACCATTGCAACAAAAAGAATAAAATATCTAGGAATAAACCTACCTAAGGAGACAAAAGACCTGTATGCAGAAAATTATAAGACACTGATGAAAGAAATTAAAGATGATACAAACAGATGGAGAGATATACCATGTTCTTGGATTGGAAGAATCAACATTGTGAAAATGACTCTACTACCCAAAGCAATCTATAGATTCAATGCAATCCCTATCAAACTACCACTGGCATTTTTCACAGAACTAGAACAAAAAATTTCACAATTTGTATGGAAACACAAAAGACCCCGAATAGCCAAAGCAATCTTGAGAACAAAAAATGGAGCTGGAGGAATCAGGCTGCCTGACTTCAGACTATACTACAAAGCTACAGTAATCAAGACAGTATGGTACTGGCACAAAAACAGAAAGATAGATCAATGGAATAGGATAGAAAGCCCAGAGATAAACCCACGCACATATGGACACCTTATCTTTGATAAAGGTGGCAGGAACGTACAGTGGAGAAAGGACAGCCTCTTCAATAAGTGGTGCTGGGAAAACTGGACAGGTACATGTAAAAGTATGAGATTAGATCACTCCCTAACACCATACACAAAAATAAGCTCAAAATGGATTAAAGACCTAAATGTAAGGCCAGAAACTATCAAACTCTTAGAGGAAAACATAGGCAAAACACTCTATGACATAAATCATAGCAGGATCTTTTTTGACCCATCTCCTAGAGTAATGGAGATAAAAACAAAAATAAACAAATGGGACCTAATGAAACTTCAAAGCTTTTGCACAGCAAAGGAAACCATAAACAAGACCAAAAGACAACCCTCAGAATGGGAGAAAATATTTGCAAATGAATCAACTGACAAAGGATTAATCTCTAAAATTTACAGGCAGCTCATGCAGCTCAATAACAAAAAAATAAACAACCCAATCCAAAAATGGGCAGAAGACCTAAATAGACATTTCTCCAAAGAAGATATACAGACTGCCAACAAACACATGAAAGAATGCTCAACATCATTAATCATTAGAGAAATGCAAATCAAAACTACAATGAGATATCATCTCACACCAGTCAGAATGGCCATCATCAAAAAATCTAGAAACAATAAATGCTGGAGAGGGTGTGGAGAAAAGGGAACACTCTTGCACTGCTGGTGGGAATGTGAATTGGTTCAGCCACTATGGAGAACAGTATGGAGGTTCCTTAAAAAACTACAAATAGAACTACCATATGACCCAGCAATCCCACTACTAGGTATATACCCTGAGGAAACCAGAATTCAGAAAGAGTCATGTACCAAAATGTTCATTGCAGCTCTATTTACAATAGCCCGGAGATGGAAACAACCTAAGTGCCCGTCGTCGGATGAATGGATAAAGAAGATGTGGCACATATATACAATGGAATATTACTCAGCCATAAAAAGAAACGAAATTGAGCTATTTGTAATGAGGTGGATAGATCTAGAGTCTGTCATACAGAGTGAAGTAAGTCAGAAAGAGAAGGACAAATACCGTATGCTAACACATATATATGGAATTTAAGAAAAAAAAAGTATGTATCAAAGAGTAGAACTGCTGGGTTATAGGGTATGTATACATTCAATTTTGGTAGTGGGATAGGGAGGGTGGGAGGGAGGGAGACAAAGAGGGAAGAGATATGGGAACATATGTATATGTATAACTGATTCACTCTGTTATAAAGCAGAAACTAACACACCATTGTAAAGCAATTATACCCCAATAAAGATGTTAAAAAAAATTCATGAATTTCTAAATAGTTTAAACTCATGCAAATGTGGCAGCTATAAAAATTAACTTTAATATACCACCTTATGAACAGGTATCTTGGGCTACAATCTCTCAATCTCTCTCTCTCTCTCTTTCTTTACTCTCCTTCCTTTTTTCTCTTTTTTTGAATATTCACTAGGCCAAAATGGGCTTTTAAAAGAGTTTTGATATATCTTTTTAAACTTGAAATCATTAGGGAAATTTGTTGTTTTCATGCAGTGTATTTAAACCTCAAAAAACATTTTAAGTCCACAAATCTACAAAAGAAAAAAGAGACAAATATGTGCAATATGTAAACAAAGTTGGAAGAAAATTTGGACTTGGAGGGCATGATAGAAATAGGGCAGCCACGAAAAAGAAGAAGATTGGTTGATTAGAGTTAGTTTCTGAAGATTAAATGATGTATTAGAATTATTTCATGTACATCTTTCCAACATGGTAATGTATGTACAAAAAGATAACATAGTTTGATTTCCATGTGGGATGTATAAGGCAGGAGTATTGCTAGCACAATAAAAATGAGAAAATTCAGATAATCTAAAATGACATTTAGATTGATGTCACAGGGCAGACATGGCAAATAGGGCAAAAAGGTCTGAATTCCAAAGAGACACAAACCTTCCCAAAAAAGAGACCCAGGATACAGAAATTCTATCCCCTGAGGCAGAGCAGTCCTGGTCAAGGGCTGGAAATGGAGGTTGTGGATGGAGGAGAGGGCTGACTACAAAGTAGCAGAGAGAACATTTTGTGATGATGAAAATCTTCTAAATCTTGACTGTGGTAGAGGTTACATTATTATATGTGCTTGTCAAAGTTCATAAAACAAAATCTAAAAAGAGTGAGCTTTAATATATGTAAATCATACTTCAGTAAACTAAGTGTTGAAAAATGTAATAAAATAATTACTACTATAATATTCGTAGTCAAGTGTTGCTATCACCAAACTTTGAAGAGGTTTGAGCAAATTATATATATAAAATGAGTTAATTCTCAGAAGTCATTAGTTTTGTTTTCTGTAGTAAAGGGATTGGAATATACATTCTTTTGTTTGTTTGTTTGTTTGTTTTTTTTGCGGTACGCGGGCCTCTCACTGTTGTGGCCTCTCCCGTTGCAGAGCACAGGCTCCGGACGCGCAGGCTCAGCGGCCATGGCTCACGGGCCCAGCCGCTCTGCGGCATGTGGGATCTTCCCGGACCGGGGCACGAACCCGCATCCCCTGCATCGGCAGGCGGACTCTCAACCACTGCACCACCAGGGAAGCCCTGGAATATACATTCTTGATTGGGGAATTAGTTCAATAGGTGTTCGATGAGTAACACGTTTACGAAGCTGTTTACCATTTATCAAGTGCTTTCAGTTCTCATTTAATTGTAAATACACACTTGGGATATGTTTACAACAGAGGATAGTGTATTGTACTAGGATCTTAATTTATAAAAGTGACTGAAGGATCACATAGAGAGGTTAATTCCATTGAAAGAAGATTTTTAAAACAGTTCCCCCAGAACTGAGAGGCACAGCAGGCCATGCAGGACCACACAAAGTCTATCACATGAAGGAGTCAGTAAGCAGACAGAGGAATTGGGATTCTGCCTTTATGACTATGGTGGCAGGACGTGACTAGGTCGAGATGTCCCTTATGGGTAATAAGGGGAAACAGGCAGGTTAGGGTCACTGGCTGGGGAATTATAAAATGACTTTCTCACTCTGTGAAAGCTACCTTGCAATGAAGATATTAAGAACTTTGGCCCTGTTACCCAAAGGACTTACGGAGAGCTTGGGAATAATCGATGTCAAATAGCCAATACAGAATCTAGAAGCATGGTTAATACAGATAGATATTATTTCTGTCTTATATATAGGGAAACTGAGGCTTAGAGAAGTTAAACCACTTGCTTAAAAACAGACACAAAGCAAAGAGCAGAGCCAGTTTTGGAATCAAAGTCTTATGAGACATGTTCAACAGTTTTCAAGTTATCCTCCCCAGACACACACGTGCAAATCTACACTGTCTACATGTAATAAAAACAAACATTTTGATAAAATTCATTCAAATATACATATAGTAGGCACTGTTTGAGATCCTGGAAATAAAACAGTGAAACAAAGTCTCTTGTTTTATTGCATGGAATAACTAAATTAACAATAAAGAGCTCAGTTGCATGAGCATGTAATCTTCATATTACCAATACTATGTTTTCCCCAACTAGTCTAAGAATCTCAGATCAAAATACTCATTATTTAAATCCATCTATTTCTAAATCATGCAGGCATCTTCTTTTTTTCCGTAAGAAGAGGAAATACCTTTTACATCATTTATAACAATGACAATGACTAGTTTTTATATGTTATCAATACTTACTATGTGCCAACAGGCACTCTTCTAAACACTTTAGGTATATTGCCTCCCTTAATTCTTACAAAAATTTTCTGAATTATGTACTATTATTACATGTTTTTTTACAGATGTGAACCAAGATGCATAAAATATTATTTAAATAGAGATAGAGTTGAGATTTGAACCCAGGAGGTCTGTATCAGTCCTTATTCTTAACTGCTACATTAAATGGCATTCATAATATCCTCGGACAATATAAACTCAGGGTCACTGAGAAGCAATACAATGAAACTTGAAAAGTAGTATCCCAAGACACCTTAAATCTAGTGTTCATTTCAGAGAAGATGAAGACATTAAGCCACCCAGAATCTCTCAATGGTATGATAGATTGAGCAGTAAAAAATAGTCTGCATGGTTTGAGAGGTAATATGGCTTGGTTGAAAGAAAAGAGGGCTTTGGATAACATAAATTGTATTCCAGATTCTCATATATTAGGTCTTTGCTTTTACAAGCTACTCTAGTTTCTTCATCTCTAAAAGGAGATAACCATCTTCAGGGTTTAAAGATTAAACATATATTACATATTAAAGTAGTTGGTGCAGTATCTGAAACAGCAATTAATATCAGTTACTTCCATTGCTTCTTACAGATAGCTCTATCCAATATTTATCTTTAAAGCGTCACTTTTGTTCTTACCACACCAAGCTACATTGTTTTTCATGAAATAATAAAATAGTGGCTTTTCTTAGAACAGCATTTTAAGGAGTTACTCACCATTGATTTAAAACAAAACAAAGCAAAAACGCCTCCTGAAGGGTGGAGACAAAAAAATAGGGACTCTCACTTCTCAGTTAAGTGAAAAGGTGTTCTAGTTTACTTCTTCCTCTATACTTTTTAGAAAACTGTAATAGCTCAGACTGTCCTAACAAAATACCATATACTAGATGGTTTAAACATGGAAAGTTATTTCTCACAGTCCTGGAGGCTGGGAAGCCCAAAAATGGGTGCCAGACCATTTGGTTCCTGATGAGAGCTTTATTTCTGGCTTTTTTTAAAAATTGAAGTAGAGTTGCTTTATGATATTGTGTTAATTTTAGGTATACAGCATAGTGATTCAGCATTTTTGCAATTATATTCCATTATAGGTTATTAAAAGATATTGGGTATAATTGCCTCTACACTATACAGTAAATGCTTGTTGCTTATCTATTTTATGTATAGTAGTTTATATTTGTTAATCCCATACTCCTAATTTATCCCTCCCCTGACCTTCCCCTATGGTTACCACAAGTTTGTTTTCTATATCTGTGAGTCTGTTTCTGTTTTGTACCTACATTCATTTGTTTTATTTTTTAGATTCCACATATAAGTAAAATCATACAGTATTTGTCTTCTCTGTCTGACTTATTTCACTGAGAATAGTATTCTCTAGGTCCATCCGCATTGCTGGAAATGGCACTATTTCATTGTTTTTTATGACTAATATTCCATTATATATATATATATATATATACACACACATACACACACGTATATACATACATACCACATCATCTTTATCCATTCATCTCTTGATGGGCACTTGGGTTGCCTTCATATCTTGGCTATTGTTAATAGTGCTGCTATGAACATTGGGGTCCATGTATCTTTTTCAATTAGTGTTTTCTTTTATTTTCTGGATATATACCCAGGAGTGGAATTGCTGTATCATATGGTAGTTCTATTTTTAGTTTTTTGAGGAACCTCCGTAATGTTTAACATAGTGGCTCCACCAATTTATATCCCACCAAAAGTGTTTGAGGGTTCCCTTTTCTCCACGTCCTGGCCAACATTTGTTATTTGTAAACTTTTTGATAATAGCCATTCTGACAGGTGCAAGGTGATATGTCATTGTGGTTATGACTTGTATTTCTCTAATAATTAGCAATTTTGAGCATCTATTCATATGACTGTTAGCCATCTGTATGTCTTTGGAAAAATGTCTGTTCAGGTCTTCTGCCCATTTTCTGGTAGGATTGTTCCTTTGATATTGAGCTGAATGAGCTGTTTGTATATTTTAGTGATTAACCCTTTGTCAGTCACATTATCTGCAAATATTTTCTCCCATTCCATGAGTTATCTTTTCATTTTGTTGATGGTTTCCTTTGCTGTGCAAAAGCTTTTAAGTTTAATTAGGTCTCATTCATTTATTTTTGCTTTTATTTCTTTTGCCTTGGAAGATTAAGAAATTATTGCTGCGATTTATGTCAAAGAGTGTCTTGCCTATGTTTTCTTCTAGAAGTTTTATGATTTCAGGCCTTACATTTAGGTCTTTAAACCATTTTGAGTTTATTTTTGTATATCATGTGGGGAGTGTTCTAATTTCATTCTTTTACACGTGGCTGTCCAGTTTTCCAAGCACCAGCTGTTGAAGAGACTGTCTTTTCTCCATTGTATATTGTTGCCTACTTTGTCATAGATTAATTGACTTTAGGTATATGGGTTTATTTCTGAGATCTTCATTCTGTTCCATTGATCTGTGTGTCTGTTTTTGTGCCAGTACCATGGTATTTTGATTACTGTAGCTTTGTAGTATAGTCTAATGTCTGGGAGGGTTATACCCCAAGCTTTGTTCTTTTTTCTCAGGACTATTTTGGCATTCAGGGTCTTTTGTGGTTCCAAATAAAATTTGGGATTATTTGTTCTAGTCTTGTGAAAAATGTTCTGGGTATTTTGATAGGGAATGCATTAAATCTGTGGATTGCTTGGGTAGTATGGCCATATTAATAATAATTCTTCCAATCTAAGAGTGCGGGATATCTTTCCATTTCTTTGTATCGCCTTCAATTTCCTTCATCAATGTTTTATAGTTTTCAGCATATAGGTTTTTCACTTCCTTGGTTAAGTTTATTCCTAGAGGGATTTTTTTTTTGGATGCAATTATAAACAGGATTTTTTTCACTTTCTCTTCCTGATATTTCATTACTAGTTTATAGAAGCACAAAAGATTTCCATATATTAACCTTGTATACTGCAACTTTACTGAATTCATTTATTAGTTCTCATAGTTTCTGGCTTCTTCATGGCTTCCTGATGGCAACCTTTTTCCTGTGTTCTCACATGCTCTTTCCTCGGTGTGTGGGTGTGCACAGGGATTGTGAGAGGAGAGGAGAGGAGAAGAGAGACAGAGACAGGGAGAAAGAGAGAGGAAGCTATGTCTTTGATGTTTCTTCTTATAAGGACACTAATCCTATCATGAGAGCCCCACACTTATGATTTCATCTAACCCTAATTACCTCCCAAAATTCCCATCTCAAAATACAAAAAAATTGTGGGTTAAGGACTCAAAATATGAATTTTGAGGGGAAACATTCCATCTATGAAAAGCTAAAGGCCAAATCTTTTCATTATTCTCTTATTCGTATGTTCCAAACATAGAGCTTTTGACGTAAATATTTCAGTTGATGAAATGACAGGGTACTTAGAAGCTTGAAAGGAAAGCTTGAGTTAAATTAAATTATTTACAGATTTTACTTTGTATATTGACTTCTCCAAATAATTTTATTAGAATGAATCATCACTTTGAAAATCAGGATGACTCGTCAGCGGAATACTACTTGCATACTATGTCTATAAAGATCTTGGAGCTCAAAATATATCAATATGCATTTAAAATCTATATAAAAACAGAATACATGTCTTAATCATTTGTTTTCCAGAGTGATAGAGTATCTACATGCCTGTTTGTATTTACTTTGTTGAGTATATGTCAAGCATCAACAGACATGTAGAATATGCCTATAAGTGACCTCCATTTTCCCACATATTTAATTTAATCTCTGGTTGTTTACTCTCCTTATTAGAGACTTTACATTTTGGGGGTCATTTTTGTTTGATTGTTTTTCTCATTCTGGAAAATTGATACATGATTTTCACTTGTTCTTCCTAAAAGTTAATTGATGTATAATACTGATATGGATACTGACAACTGATCATGGGAATAATGGTCATTGGTCAAAATAATAAACCAATAACCTGGGAACCCGATTTCAATAGAAGTACAATTTAGAACTTTGTTGATTTCTAGATAGGTCTTACAGTAAATTGAAATACAAACACATTAATTTTGAAAACCAATTTCCAGAAAATATGTCATTTTTTCTCTTCAATCACTTTTCAGCTTCAGAAAACCACTTGATATATACCATGCATATATTAGGATTGCTTGGCTTGAAAAGTAGTTAGCTCTGTACTTTTAAATAGATGCAGTTATTTATAGAAGATGACCTTCCACTTTCATTGTGTTATGGAAGAAGCCAAAGTGCCATTGAAAACTGCTCAATGGCCTTTGATAGAAACCATCATCACAGGAGCAAAGCTGAGGGTAATTGGCCTGTGACCAGTGTCACAGCCAATTTTGCTACTGCATTAGGAAATATCTTTCGGAAGCCAGTTGTCATAGATGCAGATGCGGTTTGTTGGAAACAATCCATGACACAATTTGATCAGTGATTTTAAATGGTTGCCAATTTCAAAGTGCCTCCTTTCTAAAACAAGAGGCTGGTTGATATTAAAGAGCAAGGCTACAGCTCATCCAGGAGAAGACCAAACAGATCCACACTGAACAGCTGCTGATGGGAGAAAGTTCCTAATGACCTTTAGAATATCATAATTGTGCCACAGCACTGATTCATAGTTGATCTTTTAAAAGCCTTAAAATGTCCATTGGAAAATCAGATTCTCAGAATTTCAACTATGGAATTTATGATTGCAATTGGAGAGAGATGGCCAGATTTCCTAGTCATATACCTAAAAATAAATGAATAAATAAAAGTGGAGCAGAGGAAGATTAATGATTGCTGAGTAAGCGAGGTCAGTCAGTGCTTATATGAATTCAGGATGGAATTCTATCTCATATCATTAATGTATATTCTAGGATTAGTGACATCTCACTGAGAAAGGATATCACTCCATTTTCATACAAATATCATAAATAAATAATACAAAAGCTTACGAAGTAAGAAAATGTTCTGTGAATTTTGATTATGTAGCTAAGAGGGATTACAGGTATGGTAAATGAGAGGCTCTTAGAGAAAATGTTTACTTTTAAGCTACCCATATGTTTTTGCTGCTTTTAATCAACATAGGCACGTGAGATGGCTAATTCAAGTTAAGTAAGCCACCTGGAACCGCTGAGCAGCGATTTCCCTGCTTTTTTTCCCTTTCTGAACAAAGTAAACCAATAAGAATGAGCATAAAATCAGAGAAGATGGCTTCATTACCATAGTACCCAAGTTTATAACCTGAGAAAATAGAAATACACTTATATCTGTGTGTGTTTTTGTTTATATACAGTTGTCCCTTGGTATCTGTGGGGGATTCTTTCAGGACTCCCCGAGGATACCAAAATCCATGGATGCTCAAGTCTCATATAAAACCTAGACACATCCTCCTGTATACTTTAAATCATCTCTAAATTACTTATAATACCTAATACAATGTAAATGCTGTGTAAGTGGTTGTAATACAATGTAAATGCTATGTAAATATCTGCCGGTGCACTGCAATTGCAAGTTTTGTTTTTTGGAACTTTCTGGAATTTTTAAAAAATATTTTGATCCACAGCTGGTTGGATCCATGATTGTGGAACGTCATGTAGATACAGAGGGCCAACTGTATGTATATATTCATACATATATAAGTATGTATATACATATCATTAAAATATACACATTTATGTTTCAAATGTGGGCAAAAATAAATATTAGACATTCAATTTGAATTATAAATGACAGTAATATGGAGCTCCTTTCAATTCCTAAAGGAAAGTTTTAAAATATACACTTTATAGCTATATTATCCTTATATAAGGAAGAAGAAAATTAATGGGGAAGAGTTGGAGAAGAAAGGAGATGGGGAAAGAGGCAGATGTATTATTTTAATATTTTTCAAAGTATGAAGATATAAATATCACCTCATTTACTAATATCTATTTATCTATTCATAAAATATTTATTGAGCACTTACCATATGCTGTGTACTGGTCTGGGCATTGGTGATACAACAATAAACAAATGGAGAAAGCCCTCATTTTCATGTAGCTTAAATTTTGTGAGGATAAATAAACAGTAAATATTTTCATATATGTGAGATAATGATGAAGAAAAAATAAAGCAGGGAAAAGGAAACAGATAGCCAATGGAAGTTATGGAAATTGGGAGTGCTATTTTTGAGAGAGTAGATAGGGTAGTCCTTTCTGAAAAGGTGACATTAGAGCAGCTACCTAAATGAAGTGAGAGAGCAAATCCTGAAGCTGAGAAAAAGCATTACAGGCAAAGAAGTCATTATGTACAATGGCCCTGAAGAGCTGGCTTAGTATATTCAAGGGATTTCAAGGAGTCTAGTGGCTGGAGTCAAGCAAACAACAGAAAGAGTGATAAAAAATCAGGTAGTAGAGGTAGTGGATGACCAGACTATGTAGGACATTATACACAAAAACATAAAATTCATGTTTTGTTCTGAATTAAATTGTAATGCATTGAGACTTCTGTGTAAAATAGTAATATGATACATGTTTCATAGAAATAACTTTGGCTGCTATGTGGAGAATGGTAAGTAGAGGAGATGAACTTTGTTCTCTTTTTTTTCAAGAGTGTTTTGGCTATAAAAGACCTTGAAATTCCAAATGAATTTAGGATTAGACTCTGTTTCTGCAAAAAGTTCAGTTGGCATTTAGATAGGAATTTTAATAAGTTTTTAGATTGCTTTCAGCTGTATTGACATTGTAACAATATTAACTCTCCCAGTCCATGAACATATACTGTCTTTCCATTTATTTAGGTCTTTAATTTTTTTTTTCAAAAATTCCTTGTTGTTTTCAGTGTACAGTTCTTGCACTTAAACATTTTTTAAAGTATTTCATTTTTTAATATTAGTATAAATAGATTTGATTAAAAAAATTTTCTTTCTGATTGTTCATTGCTATTGTGTAGAAATACAACTGATTTGTGCATATTCTTCCTGTATCCCATAGCTTTGCTGAACTCATCATATCTAATACATTGTGTCTGTAATCCTCAAGTTTTCTATATATAAGATCAGGCTTTCTGTAAAAAGATAGATTTAATTATTTCTTTCCAATCTGAATCTTCTTTTTCATGTTCTTACCTTATTGCTTTGGCTAGAGAAGTGGCAAAAGTGGACATTGTCTTTCTTTCTGATCTTAGGGAGAAATATTTCAGTCTTTCTCCATTGAGTATGATGTTAGCTGTGAATTTTTCATAGGTGCCCCTTATGATGTTAAAAAAGTACCCTTCTATTCCCAATGTTTTAAGTGTTTTTATAATTAAAATGTGTAGGATATTGTCAAATGCATTTTTGTGTGTCTATTGAGATGATTTTTTTTAATTTGTTCTATTAGTATAGTGTATTACATTGATTTTGCTTTGTATGTTGAACCACTCTTGCATTTCTGGGTTAAATCCCAGTTGGTCATGGTGTAAAGTTTCTTTCATATCCTCAGTTTGGTTTGCTAGTATTTTCTTGAGGATTTTGCAATTCAAAGGGATATTGGTCTTTGGTTTCCTTTGCCTATGATGTCTTTCTCTAGCTTTGGTATCAGACTATTAATGGCCCCATAGAATGAATTAGGGAATATCCCCTTCTCCTCTATTTTGTGAAAGAGCTTGCAAAGGATTGGTGTTTATTTTTTCTTCAAACATTTGGTAGAATTAACCAGTGAAGTTATATGGAATTAGCAATTGTGCTTTAGAATGAAAAATAAAGAATAAAGACTTTTTTCTTATTTAAAATGATACATTTTAATAAAAGCAATAAATTTGGCACAATTATTTACATTTTTTCACATAATACCTCTAGAATTTGGGGTAGCCTGTCCATTACAGAGATAATAAAGTGGCATGAAATGCAATTATTGACTGTAACAGAATATCACCAAATGTCAGATTTTCTTTTTGCTCTTACTTTAGAGGTATTTCATATCTTCTGAGAAGTTGTATACACGTTTAGAGGACTAGGAAGAAGAAATAATATACCAACACACAAAGCTGATATTCAATATGATTTTACAAACAGGCTGATTTGTAACCGAACCCAGGTTCGGCTGCTTGCAGCTCATGTGCCAATAATTCGAGAGGCAAGTGTCGGTAGAAAAGAAAGGTGCTTTAATCAGCAAACCAGCAATCTGGGGAGATGGTGGACTCATGTCCAGAGACCAAAGATTCTGTTCAGCCATGACAGTTTGTAAAGGGAAAAGTGGAGGGAAGAATCTCAGTGAATCATCGAGGCAGGAGGTTTGGTTCTGTATCATTCTCCATTGCGTGCAGACTGGCTGACTCTTTCTTCAGATATTATGTTGCCTGAATGATCTGCCTGCAGGATTACTTAGGGGAGATGTTGGGGGTAGAGAGCTAGTCATTTTTTAACTGCTTAATTCTTCATTCTTACTTCTTTTTATCTAGGAAAAGAATCAACAGGTTATGCAAGGCATGGTGTGCATTTAGGAGAGCATAAGTCAGGAGTTAGTTTCAATTGCTTAGTGATCTCATTCCTGTAATTAGGTTCTTTTAAGGTTAGAGGGAAGAGAAATGGGCAAACAGGAAAGGGGCAAAAGAGCTGCTTTCAGATTTACAAATAAGCTATCCAAAAAATACTCAAACATAACCCTCAATTTATCTGGAATTTCCATTTATCATGCTGCTCACCTTTTACTCCCTAATCAGTCAATCAGCAACATCATTCTAGCCAGGCTACATTATTTCTGCTTAAACACAAGTTATTTATACATTTTTGCATAGAAACACATCATTAATTTGGTAATTTACCTCTAAATGACTTAAATAAAAGTAGATTTAGAGAATAGCAATGACTGTCCCTATTCAACTAGCCTCTAAATTCTGTTAGATCTTAATAAATCTGTGAATTAATTAAAAGACCTGTTAGTAAATCTGTGAAATATTAAAGCCAGGCACGCAAATCTTTGCTCCTGGCCCTCAAGTCACAGAAAGACAGGTAAAAGTTGCAGAGGGCATAAAACTGTGTTTAAGAGGAAGCTGCTATTCGAAGCATGCAACAAAAGATTTACACTTACCACTTCACAGTTCTGTTCAAAAAGTAATCTAAAGAATAGTTTAAACAGTAAATCAAAGGAAATAAAGTTGATCACTTAATGTATTACTGTAACCGAAAGTGGGGTCCAGCTGCTCGCAGCTCAAAAGCCAATAAAGAGGCAAGGTTGGTGGAAAGGAAAGTTTGCTTTATTTCAGATGCCGGCAATGGGGGGGGGGGGGGGGGCGGGGAAGGAGGACTCCTGTCCAAAGGATGACTCCTCACCACTGACAATCAGTGGGCAAGAGCTTTTATAGATGGAGGGAGGGGGCTACATGCAGAACCAGCAGTCAGCTCTGACAGTCATCTTGAAATTGGTCATGTGGTGTTCTGACTAGCGTCATCTTGATTCTTTTAAGTACAGTTAATCTTCAATTCCAGGGTCATTTTGTACCCATTTCTCTGAGGCCAGTTCTCGGAATTGTGGCAGCTTATGTCATGGCTACAGTTGGTCATCATGTAGTTAACTTCTTCCACCTGGTAGGGGTTTCAGTATCTACAACACAGCTCACAGGATGTGGCTCAGAATATTACCTATAGCCCTTGAGAAGGAACTAAAGGTCTTTGACTATGCTTAATGACTAAACTATTATTATTTGGTCTCCTTTGACTGTTTTACTTTGTTTCTGCATTTTCTCACTTCTCTGATTAAACTTATTCTTTGGCTAAATTTTTCCAGACTAAAGGCAGGCTGAGGACATGTGGGTCAACGACCATAGGGTCCCGCTCCGTTTAACTACCACACTTAATTTTCTCTTCTTAACACCTACCTTTTTCTTTTCTTAACCTCTGATATAGAGGAATGAATATAAATGTATACTGTTTTCCCTGAACTTCCCCTTTGTACCTAGCTCTATTCTCTGTTCGCACACCAGGCCGTAATTGCCAGGATAAATCACTTTGACTTGGTCCAACCCTGAACAAAAATTGTAAACCAGGGAAAGTTTATTTTCAGTGCCTTGTCAACTTCCTTTCTATCCCTAATTGACTTCTCATTCAATTCTTAATTTCTTTATGTCATCATGTCACCTGATTGTACCTTAAGGCCAACCAGTAAAAGTTTCTCCCAATACCTATTTGCTCTGGATAAAGCTTTATGATTTAAGCATTTTTGCCGCTGAAAAGTAATTTTCTGTATCTCATTGATGTAAGGTCCTCCACCTCAAATTAGATTAAAAATTATGTCAGTTTCTGTGTTAAGATGTTATTTGTGATATCTACTGAGACACATTTGCAGTTTATCACAGAAAACACTTTTCACCAGGGGTTATTATTTAGGGTTCACAGACCTCTTATAAAATTCAGAATGTTCATAAACTTGGGTGGTGGGAACAAATTACATCTCTCTTTTCTCTGCAATGTCACTGAAATTCAGCATTTTCTTCTATTATAAAAGTTGACAACAGCCTAATACATTATTAGGACTGTGATTGCCTCAGTTGACAGAAAGATGGATATTGTTCTAATTCATTATAGCTGTTGCAGCTAAATGGCACTGATGTTCATCACTTCTTAAAAATTCTGATAGCAGATTCACTGTTATATGTTTTTAAGCAAGTTAACTTCTATGTGTATATATATTACTATATCACAATTTTTAATATTTTGATAATTATGTCAATGGTTTTCTTCCACTGCCATTCCATGTATTTTATTTTATGCACTTAAAATATTATTCTTTCTCTCTCTCACACACACACTCGGACAAATGAGCTCTCGAGAGGCAAGTCTGACACTTTGGCACAATGACTCCTCTCTGGTCCCCAGGAAAACTTCCTGCTGTCGCGCACGGGAGCCTCTGTGTCCTGGAGCCTCCTCCCACCCTGCCTGGCCTCCGGGCTGCACACCCGGGCCTGCTACTACGAGGCGGCTTAGCAAACACCTCCGAGAGAAAGTGTCCCCAGCGCCAACCCCAGGCCGCTTTCCCGAAGCTTTCAGGCAGCCTGGGGTGATGGGGGAGCGACCTGAGGGTCAGCCGAAGGTCAACTGCTTGGCCGCAGGAGGCCGGCGCCTCGCCGCCGTGGGTGGGTCGTGGCTGTTTCCCCAACTTCGATCTTGGATTGGTCCAGCTTGGCTTCTCCAGGGCGACCACCCAGCGGGCGCGTTGTTGGGGATACGGTGGATCTTCCACAGTTAGAGGGTCAGGTACCCCGCCCCTGTCAGGTCAAAAGTCCTGCCGCGGGCGTTTCCGGCCGCGGGGCTTCTCCCGTGCGCCGTGCGCCGTGCGCGCGGCGTTACGTAAATGAGGCCCCTCTGTTTCCCTGCAGCTGCGGCCCGGCCTTGCTAGCGGCTGGAGAGGGAGAAGGCTGGATCCTTCCGTTCGCGGAGGCGTGGGCCCCAATGCCACGGTCTCCCAGCACCACAGTGGCTCGGAGGTACTTGAACTTTTCTTTTGTTACTTTCGCCACCCTTCTCTTCCGGGCCCGCTCGCCCTCTGCTCCTGGGAAAGCATGGAGAGGAGTAGAAGCCTGCTCCAGATGGGGCTCCGTGCAGGGCGAGTCATGGGGCTCGGAGTTTGGGGCGGGGGTTGGGGGGTGTTTGCATCTTCTTTAAGGAATCACTCCCCAAGCCACCACTTGTTTACGATCAAGGTTGGGTTTTCCAAATTCCTTATCTGAAATGGCATTTAGAAGCCAGCAGTGAAGACGTGAACTCAAACTTTCTCCCAAACGCATGGGCCGCGTCTCCAAGATAGTCCTTTCAGAAGAGCTGAGCTTGTGGTAGGCCATTAATTCCCTTCAGGTGGTTCGGCCAAGCTTTTCTCTTAGGCGTGCCGGTGGAAAGGCTCTCTCAAAAAGGATCCCCGAGGGCTTCCCTGGTGGCGCAGTGCTTGAGAGTCCGCCTGCCGATGCAGGAGACGCGGGTTCGTGCCCCATTTCGGC
>NW_006788566.1:1219558-1260574 GCF_000442215.2 Lipotes vexillifer | reverse complement strand
CGGGTTCGTGCCCCATTTCGGGAAGATCCCACATGCCGCGGAGCGGCTGGGCCCGTGAGCCATGGCCACTGAGCCTGCGCGTCCGGAGCCTGTGCTCCGCAAATGGGAGAGGCCACAACAGTGAGAGGCCCGCATAACGCAAAAAAAAAAAAAAAAAAAAAAAAAAAAAAGGATCCCCGAGTGAGGTCTTCCCCCAGACGCGTTGGGACGTCCATGGCAGAGTGGGTAGCCACCTCACTAAGCACATGCCAAAGGTGAAGGCAGCCAACCCGGGGGTAGCCCAGATAATAAAATCCACAGAGTGAGAACAGAAGGGGTTCCCATGGAAATCCCCCTACTTGCTGGCTATCCCATGTGCTGGATATTTTATTTTAAGATATAATAATTAGCAGCAGATGTGTTATGGAATGAATTGGGTTCTGCTGCTCCCTGCTTACAAAATTAGTACTCACAGGTGTTGATAGAAAACCAAGATGTCTTTAATCAGAATACCAGCAATCTGGGGAGATGGTGGACTCAACGTCCCCCCAAAAACCACCTCTGCAGATTCTGCTCAGCCATGAAATCTTTTAGAGGGAAACAAGGAAGTAATCTGTTAATCATTGAGATAGGGGGTCAGAGTAGTCACCATCCCCCACCGTGTGCAGGGTTGTCGACTCCTCGTGATCTTCCTCTGGACGTTATCTTGTTCACACAGTTTGGTCACACAGTTTGTTAAGGAGATTACTGAAGGGGAAGCTAGGGAAGAGGTCTGGTCATCTGTTAATTATCCTTCATTTCTACTTTGATCTACGGTAAGAACCGACAAGTTAGGCAAGGTATTGTACAATTAAAAGATTGGAAAGATGTGCTTGGGCGGGAGATGACTAGAGCATGGTTGTATGAGTAGATGTTGTATGAGTTGTCTGGTTTAAAATATAGTTACAATATATGTTTGCTAAAGTGTGCTGAGAGCAGTTTCCTGCAAAGAGCTGCTTACAGGTGTACTACAACATTAAGGAGTGTGGGTGGATTGGCCGGGCTTAGAAACCGCCACTCTCTACAAGTTCTTTGAAAGATTTTTCTTCCTTGGGGAGGTGAGGTGGGTGGGAGGGAGGAATGGCCTTACATCTGGAAGCTGGAAAACTGGCTCTTGGGAGGTGGGGATGGGGGAGTAATAGCAGTTACTGTCTGAAACAGGTAAAGCCCGAACACCTGCTCAGCTGAGCTCTGGTAAGCAGGGGAGGGAAATCTTTCCAAGAATTGCCAACACAGTGGCCACACACACACACACACACACACACACACACACACATGATCTGTTTTTCACATAAGTTCTCACTTATTCTTAAAGCTTCAAAGAATAACTCTGATGTGATCCATCAGCGGAGGCACACTTATTTCAGAAAATGACTTTGAAAAATGATCTTTCCGTTCTCTAGAAATAACACCCTTCTCCACCCAGACACATGGAACTCAACATGTTTTCTGGCTTTGTGACGTCTTTAAGATGTGAACAAGGGTTTATATGTCAGTAGACATTTCTTCAGACCTTTTCTTTTTAGCTTAATTCAAGTGATCATTGCAGTGTGTTCATTCCCAGAATTCTCAAATGACACTGTTTCAACATTTACTCAGTAGAGGAAAGTTAATGTGTATTGCTCCCACACAAAGGAGGAACATAGCATAGACCAAACACAGGATGTATCATTGATTGTCAGAGCCTTTTCAAGTCTATTCACCATTAAATAAAGTGTTGCCTATAAAAAAAATATTATTCTTAGAAGGGATCCATGGGATTCACCAGATTGCCAAAGTGGTCCATTGCCCAAGAAAAGGTTAAGAATCTCTGGTTAAATCCAAGTAGCACATCTCTTTGGTGACACAAAATGTCATAGAGAATACAAAGAAGGGACAATGGATGATAGAGACTTACTTTACTCTCTCCACATGGAATAGACATCAGATTCACTTAGTGTTCTCGTTTAAAAAAGACTGATACGTGAGTCCCACCTCATAGATTTTGATTGAATTGGTCTGAGAGGCAGCTTGAACACAAGATTTTTTTAATAGTTCCCAGGAAATTCTAAAGGGCAGTAAATGCTGATAAAACATTATCTAAAGTTTTATTTTAATGGATGTACAGTCAGCTCTTGACAACTTGATTATAATGTATTTAATTTGACAGGCTCCTATAGGGAGAAAGTACCCGTAACAGGTATAAATAGATGGATGAATAGATGGACAGATAGGTAAACAGAGAGATAAATGTTTGTTTCACAAGCTGGCAGGTTTCTTACAATTGAGGTTTCAGTAAAGCTGCAGTGAAGTCTATTGGTGAAAACCTTTTAAAAAGATTTATTATAATTTGACATTTTAATAAAAACTACAGTGAAAGTCATCTCTAGTTGTCTTAATGAACCTTATGAAGAACAATCTGCTTGATGAAAAAATTGAAACTTTAAAAAAACTTTTTTTGAAGTTGAAAGATTCCCTGAAATGGGAGCAGAGCTTCTCTTTTGAAGGGTGATGGGGCAATATTGCATTGGCTATTACAAGATGCATGACACCCTACCCTCTAATGATATACATCTAAGACGTACAGAATATGTGTTTCAGTGCTATTAAAAGAATTGTGTAATGTCTTAAATTTTCCTCTTTGAGGGCTGTATGACCTTGGGCAAATTAGGATTCAGTTGTAATTTTTATTGATCAGAGGAATATTCCAAGGGTGAATTTTAAAAATATGAAGGGTAAGAATGTTAAAAAGAGTGGGAGGCAATGACAAGGAGAAATGAATATTGAATAAGCATGCATGTGTGCAATGCGACATGCTCTTCCTTAATTTAATTTTAAAATCCATTAAGGCCTGTTGAGAAATGTTTGTTAAGTGCTTTGAACTCTTTGGCGATTGACATTATGTAAATACAAGGGAGGATTTTGATTTAGAAAGGATACCATAAATTCCATACTCAGGATATGACATTTTACCAAATCATTGTTCAGCTCAGGGTTAAAAATAAGCTAACAAATAAGGATTTTAATATAAATATTTTTTTCTATAAAATTTTTCATTTAAGTAACATAAATCTCATCTCAATTCATACCAAATACTTTACATAATGAAAAGAAACATCTTTTGAACCTTCACATAAGAGCATTTTGACTCAAGTACCACATGTTCTTATACATAGGCTTTTTGTTGCAGGTAAAACAAAAAAATTAATTTGTATGTGACAGGAAAGCCATAAAACTCAATTTTGCAGATGAAAATGCTTTGAAAGAGATCTGCTTTATTCGGCATTTTCCTATGCCTTAGTATTTTGAATTTTACTCTCAAAAGTTCATGCTGTCCCTTTGCATTTGTCCTTGGGTTATATGCCCGCATTATATATGCCACTCATGCTATCTGCCACTCTGTTACTCCTTTCTAATGGAAACTGCTCCATTTAAAACCCTTGATGCCTGGAGAGTCATTATTTATATGTCCCCCTACACTCATCTCATCCTGGCCAGAACCAATTGGACCAAGAAGGGACTGTTGACCCAAGAGCTGACAAATCCATTTCTTGGTCTGGCTCAACTGTGAAAAATCACATAGCCTATTTTGGAAACTTGAACGAAAAAACATAGAAGGAAGCTGCCCCTTTAATGATAAAAAAAAATGTAAATGGTTATGAGGGAACAAATGTGGAGTGCCATGAGATGAAATTCAAAAAGGTAAGGAAATACAAATTATGAATTATTAGAGAAGGCCAATTGGTAGTGTGAAATAAAAAGGCAGATATGCAGAATAGAGTTGAAAAAGATTACTACTGGAACATCACAGTGAAGCTCTACAGTAACTGCTGAAAATTTTTCTAAAGCTGCATTAATTTGGAACCACACTTCAACTCAAGTCTAGAAATCACTCTGAAAGGCAAATACTGTAAAGTCTCATTATCTTGGATTTTTATAAGATGCCCCTTTATTCATAATCTTTCTCATAATAACTCTCTATTTGTACTAACTTGATACTATCTGTATTATTTGCAATGAAAAGAATGAAAGCCAAAAACACTTTTTTTTTTTTTCCATTTGCAACCTTTCAGGTAGGTTATAGATGTATGGGAAAGACTACCACCAACACATGCGCACGCATGCACACGCACACACACAGAATAAAAAGTTATAATAAGTTTTCATTCACTTACTCCAGACATTTATGGAGGTGGGGGAGGCCACAAAGTATAGGAGTAGATGCAGCATGCTTTACTATAGAGTCATTTGGCCTCCAAAGTATCTAAAAGGAATATATCCTGCTGGTAACACAATCCATACAAGGAAGAATATTGTCAAATCTGAGCTGCTGCCCCACTGTGCTCTTTTATATTTACAGGTATAAATAGATGGATGAATAGATGGACAGATAGGTAAACAGAGAGATAAATGTTTGTTTCACAAGCTGGCAGGACTTTTATTTTATTACTAAATAAATTGAGAAAATTTGATAATTAAAATTTAGAAAATGCAATTCTAAACATTTAAAACAAATTTTATAAACATAGGTTACCAAATTTCACTTCAGTACCTAAAAAACGTAACTACCAAAAATTTACAGAAAACTATATTCTCAACAGTATAAAAATCATAGAAATATTTATTTCAATAACAAAACAGTAGAAACTTAAATCTCAGGTTGTCATAACTTCTGAACGAAAAATTAGAGCTAAATTTTACTCAGAAATTGCTAATCATCAAATGTTATATCTGAAAATTTTTATATAAATCTGCTATTTACACATTCAAAAATCCTTGGAATTCTATTATCAATATTTAGGTATATGTATCTATATGTCTATAGATATCTATATCTATATCTATATCTATATATACCTTGGTAAAAGTTGTATGACTTCAACCAAGTTAACTTTATACAAAATTAATGATTTTTCAGATTATCTTCTTACATTTAATTGTTGCTTATGTTTCATTATAACAATAAAGTAAAAGGAATAAAAGTGGTGTATTACGTTTGAGATGTTAAGCTAGGAAAAAAACCTATTACTATGTGAATAAGTGTTTCTTATTTAAAGCAGAAGTAATGATATTTTAATAAACCCATTAGAAGTTAAAAAAAGTGTTGGCTGAAAGTTGTATTTCTATGAAAACTTCAGAAGCACTTGGTCATCAAAGAAAACATCCTTTGCTAATTTGTCTTCATATTTCCTCTTTGGAAAAAAGGGCTACTTTGAAGGGATAAAACAAGAACTGCATTTTTGTTAGCAGATTCATAATAAATAACAGTCACAGGAGAGATATATCAGATCTAAGAAGAAGAATGACTCATTCCAAATATATGAAATGGAATGGAATGGAATAAAGTTGTTCCAAGTTGAGCATTTGCTCACAAACCTTAGTCTTTACTCTATCATAAAGAGGTCCTATTTTCATCTCAATATGTTGACTCATTAAATTGCCCTACACAGAGTTTCTTGAAGTTTTACTTCTATATAAAACAAAACTCAGTTTTCTGTGATCATAGCTACAGTTTAAAGAGAGAATTAACTTTATGACTTAGTAATTCTCCAGATAATTCTATTGATTCCTAACTTTGAAAATTTGGTTGTGCCAAATATTTCCAATTACAAATAGAATTAAACAAAAAGATTTAATTGTAGTAATCCCAGGAGGTTAAAAATAGACTGAATTTCCTTACTCTTCACTGCAGTATACTCCTCTCTTCCCATAAATGTGCTGTTTTAAGTCTCTTATTTTCTAGTAATTTGTTGTAGCAGAAATAGAAAACTAATACAGCAAATTCCAGAGCCTAGGCCTAAAGAGACTTCGCCACTTCTGCCATCACCCTCTTCAAGTTCTGAGGTACTATAAAAACAAATACAACACCATTTATTGACGAGACTGTCTTTCCCCCATTGTTATTCTTGCCTCCTTTGTCATAGATTAATTGACCATAGGTGTGTGGGTTTATTTCTAGGCTCTCTATTCTGTTCCATTGATCTGTGTGTCTGTTTTTGTGCCAGTACCATGCTGTTTTGATTACTATAGCTTTGTAATATAGTTTAAAATCAGGGTGCATGTTACCTCCAACTTTGTTCTTCTTTCTCAAGATTTTTTTGGTTATTTGGGGTCTTTTTATGGTTCCATACATATTTTAGGATTATTCTAGTTCTGTGAAAAATGCCATTGGAATTTTGATAGGGATTGCATTAAATATTTAGATTGCTTTGGGTAATGGACCCTTTAACAATAGATTCTTCAAATCTGTGAGCACAGTATATCTTTCCATTTATTTGTGTCATCTTTAATATCTTTTATCAATGTCTTAGGGTTTTCAGAGTGCAGGTCTTTCACATCCTTGGTTAAATTTATTCCTAGTTATTTTATTCTTGGTAATACAATTGTAAATGGGATTGTTTTCTTCATTTCTCTTTCTGATAGATGTTAATACTGTATAGAAATGCAGCAGATTTCTGTATATTAATTTTTTATCCTGCAACTTTACTGAGTTTTTTAGTTCTAATAATTTTTTGATGGAGTCTTGAGGTTTTCTGCATATAGGATCATATAGTCTATAATTATTTAATGTATTGTTGAATTCTGTTTCCTGATACTGTATTGCAGATTTTTGAATCTAAAGTTCATTAAGGTTATTTGCCTGCAATTTTCTTTTTTTGGTAGTAGCTTTGTCTTCTTTTGGAATTAGGGTAATCCTGGTTTAGAAAAATGATTTTGAAAGGGTTCCTTCCTCTTAGGTTTTTTGGAATAATTTGAGAAGGATAGGTATTAATTATTTTAAAATATCTGACAGAATTCCCCTGTGAATCCATCTGTCCCTGGACTTCTATTTGTTAGGAGGTTTTTGATTACTGATTTTCTGTTTCTTCAAGATTTAGACTTAGAAGATTGTATGTTTCTAGAAATTTATCTGGTTCTTCTAGGCTGTCTAACTTTTCGCATATAATTATTCATAGTATTCTCTTATGATCCCTTGTGTTTTTCTGTTATCAATTGTAAGTTCTCTTTCAATTCTGATTTTACTTATTTGGGGTCTCTCTCTTTTTCTCTGATATGTCTGGAAAAACGTTTATCAATTTTGCCTCTCTTTTCAAAGAACCAGCTCTTAATTTCATTGTTCTTCTCTATTGTTTTTATTTTATATTTTTAAACATCTTTATTAGAGTATAGTAGCTTTACAATGGTATGTTCGTTTCTGCTGTATAAAAAAGTGAATCAGCTATACATATACATATATCCCCATTTCTCCTCCCTCTTGCATCTACCTCCCACCCTCCCTATCCCACCCCTCTAGGTGGACACAAAGCACCGAGCTGATCTCCCTGTGCTATGTGGCTGCTTCCCACTAGCTAGCTATTTTATATTTCGTAGTGTATATATGTCCATGCCACTCTCTCACTTCGCCTCAGCTTACCCTTCCCCCTCCCCATGTCCTCAAGTCCATTCTCTACGTCTCCGCCTTTATTCCTGTTCTGAGCCTAGGTTCTTCAGAACCATTGATTTTTCAGATTCCACATATATATGCATTAATATATGGTATTTGTTTTCCTCTTTCTGACTTACTTCACTCAACATGACACACTCAAGGTCCATCCATGTTGCTATAAATGACCCAATTTTGTTCCTTTTTATGGCTGAGTAATATTCCATTGTATATATGTACCATATCTTGTTTATCCATTCCTCTGTTGATGGACATTTAGGTTGCTTCCATGTCATGGCTATTGTAAATAATGCTGCACTGAACATTGTGGTATGTGACTCTTTATGAATTATGTTTTTTGCTGGGTATATGCCTAGGAGTGGGATTGCTGGGTCACATGGTAGTTCTATTTTTAGTTCTTTAAGGAACCTCCATACTGTTCTTCATAGTGGCTGTATCAATTTACATTCCCACCAACAGTGCAAGAGGGTTCCCTTTCCTCCACACCCTCTCCAGCATTTATTGTTTGTAGATTTTTTGATGATGGCCATTCTGGCCGGTATGAGGTGATACCTCATTGTAGTTTTGATTTGCATTTCTCTAATGATTAGTGATGTTGAGCATCCTTTCATGTGTTTGTTAGAAATGTGTATATCTTCTTTGCAGAAATGTCTATTTAGGTCTTCTGCCCATTTTTGGATTGGGTTGTTTGTTTTTTTGATATTGAACCACATAAGCTGCTTGTATATTTTGGAGATTAATCCTTTGTCAGTTGCTTCATTGGCAAATATTTTCTCCCATTCTGAGTGTTGTCTTTTCGTCTTGTTAATGGTTTCCTTTGCTGTGCAAAAGCCTTTAAGCTTCACTAGATCCCGTTTGTTTATTTTTGTTTTTATTTCCATTTCTCTAGGAAGTGGGTCAAAAAGGATCCTGCTGTGATTTATGTTATAGAGTGTTCTGCCTATGTTTTCCTCTAAGAGTTTTATAGTATCTGGCCTTACATTTAGGTCTTTAATCCATTTTGAGTTTATTTTCGTGTATGGTGTTAGAGAGTGTTCTAATTTCATTCTTTTATATGTAGCTGTCCAGTTTTTCCAGCACCACTTACTAAAGAGGCTGTTTTTTCTCCATTGTATGGTCTTGCTTACTTTATCAAAGATAAGATGACCATATGTGCATGGGTTTATCTGTGGGCTTTCTATCGTGTTCCATTGATGTGTATTTCTGTTTTTGTGCAATTACCATATGGTCTTGATGACTGTAGCTTTGTAGTATAGTCTGAAGTCAGAGAGCCTGATTCCTCCAGCTCCATTTTTCTTTCTCAAGATAGCTTTGGCTATTCGGGGTCTTTTGTATTTCCATACACTTTGTGACATATTTTGTTCTAGTTCTGTGAAAAATGCCATTGGTAGTTTGATAGGGATTGCATTGAATCTGTACATTGCTTTGGGTAGTATAGACGTTTTCACAATGTTGATTCTTCCAATCCAAGAACATGGTATATCTCTCCATCTGTTTGTATCATCTTTAATTTCTTTCATCAGTGTCTTTTTCTTTTCTTTTGCGGTACGCAGGCCTCTCACTGCTGTGGCCTCTCCTGTTGCAGAGCACAGGCTCCGGACTCGCGGGCCCAGCCGCTCCGCGGCATGTGGGATCCTCCCGGACCGGAGCACAAACCCATGTCCCCTGCATCAGCAGGCAGACTCTCAACCACTGCGCCACCAGGGAAGCCCTCATCAGTGTCTTATAGTTTTCTGCATACAGGTCTTTCGTCTCCTTAGGTAGGTTTATTTCTAGGTATTTTGTTCTTTTTATTGCAATGGTAAATGGGAGTGTTTCCTTAATTTCTTTCAGAATTTTTGTCGTTAGTGTATAGGAATGCAAGAGATTTCTGTGCATTAATTTTGTATCCTGCTACTTTACCACATTCATTGAGTAGCTCTAGTAGTTTTCTGGTAGCATCTTTAGGACTCTATATGTATAACATGTCATCTGCAAACAATGACAGGTTTACTTCTTCTTTTCTGACTTGGATTCCTTTTCTTTCTTTTTCTTCTCTGATTGCTGTGGCTAAAAATTCCAAAACTGTGTTGCATAATACTGTTAGAGTGGACAACCTTGTCTTCTTCCTGATCTTAGTGGAAATGGTTTCAGTTTTTCACCATTGAGAACGATGTTGGCTGTGGGTTTGTCATATATGGCCTTTTTTATGTTGAGGTAAGTTCCCTCTATTCCTACTGTCGGGAGGGTTTTTATCATAAATGGGTGTTGAATTTTGTTGAAAGCCTTTTCTGCATCTGTTGAGATGATCATATGATTTTCCTGCTTCAGTCTGTTAATATGGTATATTACATTGGTTGATTTGCATATATTGAAGAATCCTTTGCATTCCTGAGATAAACCCCACTTGATCATGGTGTATGATCCTTTAAATGTGCTGTTGGATTGTGTTTGCTAGTATTTTGTTGAGGATTTTTGCATCTATGTTCATCAGTGATACTGGCCTGTAGTTTTCTTTCTTTGTGACATCTTTGTCTGGTTTTGGTATCAGAGTGATGGTGGCCTTGTAGAATGAGCTTGGGAGTGTTCCTCCCTCTGCTATATTTTGGAAGAGTTTGAGAAGGATAGGTGTTAGCTCTTCTCTAAATGTTTGATAGAATTTGCCTGTGAAGCCATGTGGTCCTGGACTTTTGTTTGTTGGAAGATTTTTTTTTTTTTTTTTTTTTTTTGTGGTACGTGGGCCTCACACTGTTGTGGCCTCTCCCGTTGTGCAGCCCAGGCTCCGGACACGCAGGCTCAACGGCCATGGGTCACGTGCCCAGTCGCTCCGCGGGATGTGGGATCTTCCCATACTGGGGCACGAACCCGTGTCCCCTGCATCGGCCGGCTGCATCCTACCAGTAGGTCTCTGGTAGACTTATATCCCACTGCATCTCAACCACTGCACACCAGGGAAGCCCTATTGGAAGATTTTTAATTACAGTCTCAATTTCAGTGCTTTGATTGATTTGTTTATATTTTCTGTTTCTTCCTGGTTCAGTCCCAGAAGGTTGTGCTTTTGTACAAATTTGTCCATTTCTTCCAGTTTATCCATTTTATTGGCATATAGTTGCTTGTAGTAAACTGTCATGATTCTCTGTATTTCTGCAGTGTCAGTTGTTATTTCTTTTTTATTTCTAATTCTATTGTTTTGAGTCTTCTCCCTTTTTTTTCTTGATGAGTCTGGCTAATTGTTTATCAATCTTGTTTATCTTGTCAAAGAACTAGCTTTTAGTTGTTTTGATCTTTGCTATCATTTCCTTCATTTCTTTTTGATTTATTTCTTATTTGATCTTTATGATGTCTTTCCATCTGCTCCCTTGGGTTATTTTTGTTGTTCTTTCTCTAATTGCTTTAGGTGTAAGGTTAGGTTGTTTATTTGAGATGTTTGTTGTTTCTTGAGGTAGTATTTTATTGCTATAAACTTCCCTCTTAGAAATGCTTTTACTGCATCCTATAGGTTTTAGATCATCATGTTTTCATTGTCATTTGTCCCTAGGTATTTTTTGATTTCCTCTTTGTTTTCTTCAGTGATCTCTTGGTAATTTAGTAGTGTATTGTTTAGCCTCCATGTGTTTGTATTTTTTACAGCTTTTTTCCTGTAATTGATATCTAGTCGCATAGCTTTGTGGTCGGAACAGATACTTGATACAATTTCAATTTTCTTAAATTTACCAAGGCTTGATTTGTGACCCGAGATATGAACTATCCTGGTGAATGTTTCATGAGCACTTGAGAAGAGAGTGTATTCTGTTGCTTTTGGCTGGAATATCCAATAAATATCAATTAAGTCCTTCTTGTTTAGTGTATCATTTAAAGCTTGTGTTTCCTTATTTATTTTCATTTTGGATGATCTATCTATTGGTGAAAGTGTGGTGTCAAAGACCCCTACTATGATTGTGTTACTGTCAGTTTCCCTTTTTATGGCTGTTAGCATTTGCCTTATGTATTGAGGTGCTCCTATGTTGGGTGCATAAATATTTACAATTGTTATATCTTCTTCTTGGATCCATCCCTTGATCATTATGTAGTGTCCTTCTTTGTCTCTTGTAAGAGTCTTTATTTTTAAATCTATTTTGTCTGATATGAGAATTGCTCCTCCAGCTTTCTTTTGATTTCCATTTGCATGGAATATGTTTTACCATCCCCTCACTTTCAGTGTGTATGTGTCCCTAGGTCTGAAGTGGGTCTCTTGTAGATAACGTATAGAAGGGTCTTGTTTTTGTACCCATTCAGCCAGTCTCTGTCTTTTAGTTGGGGCATTTAATCCAGTTACATGTAAGGTAGTTATCAATATGTATATTCCTACTACCATTTTCTTAATTGTTTTGGATTTGTTATTTTAGGTCTTTTCCTTCTCTTGTGTTTCCTGCCTAGGGAAGTTCCTTTAGCAGTTGTTGAAAAGCTGGTTTGTTGGTGCTGTATTCTCTTAGCTTTTGCTTGTCTGTGTTTTAATTTTTCTGTCGAATCTGAATGAGATCCTTGCTGGGTAGAGTAATCTTGATTGTAGGTTTTTCCCTTTCATCACTTTACATATGTCCTGCCACTCCATTCTGGCTTGCAGAGTTTGTGTTGAAAGATCAGTTGTTAACCTTAGGGGGATTCCCTTGTATATTATTTGTTGTTTTCCCCTTGATGCTTTTAATATTTTTTCTTTGTATTTATTTTTGATAGTTTGATTAATATGTGTTTTGGCATCTTTCTCCTTGGATTTATCCTGTATGGGACTCTCTGTGCCTCCTGGACTTGATTGACTCTTCCCTTTCCCATATTAGGGAAGTTTTCAACTATAATCTCTTCAAGTATTTTCTCAGTCCCTTTCTTTTTCTCTTCTTGTTCTGGGACCCCTATAATTCAAATGTTGGTGCATTTAATGTTGTCCCAGAGGTCTCTGAGACTGTCCTCCATTCTTTTCATTCTTTTTTCTTTATTCTGCTCTGTTGTACTTTTTTCTACTATTTTATTTTCCAGGTCACTTATCCATTCTTCTGCCTCAGTTATTCTGCTATTGATTCCTTCTAGAGAATTTTAAATTTCATTTATTGTGTTCATCATTGCTTGTTTGGTGTTTAGTTCTTCTAGGTACTTGTTAAACTTTCCTTGTATTTTCTCCATTGTATTTCCAGGATTTTGGATCATCTTTACTATCATTATTCTGAATTCTTTTTCAGGTAGCCTGCCTATTTCATCTTCATATGTTTGGTCTGGTGAGGTTTTGCTTTGCTCCCTCATCTGCTGTGTGTTTCTCTGTCTTCTCATTTTGCTTAACTTACTGTGTTTGGGGTCTCCTTTTTGCAGGCTGCTGGTTCGTAGTTCCCGTTGTTTTTGATGTCTGCCTCCAGTGGCTAAGGTTGTTTCAGTGGGTTGTGTAGGCTTCCTGGTGGAGGGGACTGGTGCCTGTGTTCTGCTGGATGAGGCTGGATCTTGTCTTTCTGGTGGGAAGTACCACATTCGGTGGTGTGTTTTTGGGTGTTTTTGAACTTATCATGATTTTAAGTATCCTCTCTGCTAATGGGTAGGGTTGTGTTCCTGTCTTGCTAGTTGTTTGGCATAGGGTGTCTAGCACTGTAGCTTGCTGGTTGTTGAATGGTGCTGGGTCTTAGCGTTGAGATGGAGATCTCTGGGAGAGCTTTCGCTGTTTGATATTACATGGGGCTAGTAGGTCTCTGGTAGACTTATATCCTGAACTCGGCTCTCCCCCCTCAGAGGCACAGACCTGACACCCATGAAGAGCAGCAAGACCCTCTCAGCCACATGGCTCAGAAGAAAAGGGAGAAAAAAATGAAGAAAAGAATGAAAGAAAAAAATAAAAATAAAGTTATTAAAATAAAAAATAGAAACATTTAAAATAAAAATATTTTAAAAGTTATATGAAATAAAAAAGATTAAAACAAAAAATTGAAAGAAAGAAAGAAGAGAGCAACCAAACCAAAAAACAAATCCATCAATGATAGCAAGTGCTAAAAACTATAGGAAAAAAAAAGGACACACAGAACCCTTGGACAAATGGCAAAAGCAAAGGTATACAGACAAAATCACACAAAAAACAAATACATACACACACACAAAAAGAGAAAAAGGAAAAATAAAAATATATATGTATTAAAAAAAGGAAGGGAGCAATCAAGTCAATAAAGAAATCTACAAATTATAGTAAGTTCTACATTCTAAACTAAGATAAACATAAAACCAGAAACAAATGATATGCAGAAAGCAAGCCCCAATTCTGTAGTTGCTCCCAAAGTCCACTGCCTCAATTTTGGAATCATTCTTTGTCTATTCAGATATTCCCGAGATGCAGGGTATATTAAGTTGATTGTGGAGATATAATCTTCCGCTCCTGAGGCTGCTGGGAGAGATTTCCCTTTCTCTTCTTTGTTCGCACAGCCCCTGGGGTTCAGCTTTGGATTTGGCCCCGCAGAGCCATACAGATTATATTTTTAACTTTTTTACAATTTGTTAGAGGATTCGGCATTGACTATGTAGCATCATGATAAACGTATCGTAAAACAATCACGAAATAAATTGCAAAACACATATGGCAGATTTCAGTTTCTAAGAACATAGTTAGCAACATAACCGGAGAAACTGCTAGGTGAAATATAAAACTCTCCTCATAAATGCACGAATAAATTATTGAGAATGAAAGTGAAACACTTAGAGGCCGGGATTAATGAGAAAGTAGGCATGTAGGTTGGTAAATGAGCACTGAAACTGGAGTTTTTTTCTGGGATTTCTCTCATCCCTTGTTGAATACAACTTGAATTTTAATCGGGCATACACATTTGGGAATGAAAAGACAAATCCTATGACCTTCACTAGATCAAAAAGCCTTGGGTAAAGCTCACATGCTAAAATGCTACGGTGACATAGAGGGAGAAAGTGTGTGTATGTGTGTGCACACACATGCACATGAGAGAAAAAGAGACGAGGGAGAGACAGAGAGACAGAGGGAGAGACAGTCTTGATAAAAGAAGTTGAATGCTTGCTTATATTGGTCTTGGCCCTGAGTAGAGAAGTGGAGAAGAAAACTAGATCTTCATGTAACCTCAGTCCTCATTTGAACATGGGGTTTCAATTCACACTATTTGTTTGGCCAGAAAGAAAAACTCCTAAATTAAATGTTTGAAGTATTATAAAATGCCAAGATACTTGGCAATACACAAACCACATCCTCTCTGGGGGACTGCCACAATGTTCCAAATAACAAAAATTAAAAATCAAAACTTAAAAACTATATCAAAAAACATTATTCATGAATGACACTTAGCAAAAATAATGAAAAGAAGTATTAGTTCATAGTTAGTTTAGATTGTAAAGTTATAGGGAATAGAACATGAAATATGGATGTTAAATATGCTTAAAGACATAAGAAAGATTATTAATACTGTGAAAGCTGACTAAAGTACTTTCACAGAATTTGAAATAGATTTGGAAGGAGAACAAAAAGAATTCTTTGAATGAAAATATTAACCATGTAATTTAGAAAGACAGTGGAGGGCTTGCAGAGCAGATTAAACACAAATGATGAGAAAGTTGTTAAAAAGAAATAGCATAGCACAGGTGCTTTGTGACCACCTGGAGGGGTGGGATAAGGAGGGTGGGAGGGAGGGAGACGCAAGAGGGAAGAGATGGGGACGAGATATGGGGACATATGTATATGTATAACTGATTCACTTTGTTATAAAGCAGAAACTAACACGCCATTGTAAGGCAATTATACTCCAATAAAGATGTTTAAACAATAAAATAAAGTAAAATAAAAAGAAATATAGTCTGAAGAAATTATTAAATTAGCACCATGAGACAAAAAGAAGAAAAAATATGAATGGTAGTTTAGGAAACGTAGAGAAGAGTGGTAAATTATGACATATTTAATCAGGAGTGCCAAGGAAACATCAAGAGAGTATGGCAGAGAATTTCCCAAAATGTATCAATAACACCAATCTAAAGAGACAGAAAACCAGAGTTCACAAGAAGAGTGAAATTAAATAAATCTGTATCACAGTAAAAGTACAAAATACAAAACTGGTAACATCTTAAAAATAGCCAGAGAGAATACAGATAACCTACAAAAACTGACAAGTACACTGACTTCTCAACAGCAGTAATTGAAGCAAGAAGGCCATGAAATAATATCTTTATCAAAATGAAAGACAGTAACCTTGTTAAGTTAGAGTTGTAGAGGCATTGAAACTATTTTTCACAAATCAGGGTAAATAAAGCTATTTTCATGTAACAGAAACTGAAACTTTTAAGGGACATTCTTCAGGAGGAAGAAAAAATAATCTTAGAAGAGGTTTTAAAGAAATACAAAAGAATAATAAGCAAAACCACCATACAAGTGGGTAAATCTTTAAAAAAATGATAAAGTAATATTATTGATGTCTACTTTTAAGGTTTAAAAAAAGTAAACATTGGTTAGGAACTTATAATTTGGGATTGGGGTTATTGGAATAAAATTATTCTAATATATTTTGTCAGGAAAAGTTTAAAGATATTGATTAATTTTAGACATTGTTAAGCATATGAAAATGCCTATGATCAGCACTTAAAGAGTAGTAATAGTATATACTTAAACAATGTATAGTTTAGGGATACACACTATAAAGTTTTATCACACTGTGATAAAAGTATAAAGAAAGGAAAAGGAAGAAGTTACACAAAATTCCAGACAGTGATTACTCTGATGGGATGAATGGAGATCACATTAGACCCAGGTACAAAAGAGTCTTTAAAATACTGGCAATATTATGTTTCTTAGCTGAGTATTGGTTACATGTGTATTTATTGTTTCTAAAGCAAAAATCACTTACACATGTGATATATATTCAATATAATCTGTGATAGATTCCATATAAAATATATATAAAATTTACCACTGTGTGTGAAGAAATACTTTGCAGACTGAGAGATGCATAAATTGCTCTATATTTACTTGCAATTACATGTAAATAAGATGATGTCCATTTCCAATCACTTCATGCCTTTCTAAAAATTAATTATATACATTAAAGTCAAATTTATTAAAATGGAGAACTGGCTGCCACAAGTGCAATCAAAATATAAATTAGTTCCATATCCTTAAAAAGTTTCTTCTTGTCCTTTTGCTGTTTATCTACATCTGGAACCTTATCTCTTACAACCACTGATCTGCTTTCTGTCAGTGTAATTTTGTCTTTTATAGAATTTTATATGAATGAATTCATATTGTATCTTGCCTTTTATATTTGACTTATTTGATGGAGCATAATGTCCTTGACATCCATCCATGCTTTTATGTATATTAATATTTTCTTTCTTTTGACTGATGAACAATATTCTTTAATATGAATATAGCACAGTTTGTTTATCCACTTAGCAGTTGATGGATTTTTGGGTTGTTTCCATTTAGGAGGATAACTACTGCTGCTATAAATATTGTGTATAAATTTTTGTGTGGACTTGTGCTTTAAATATCTTGGGGCAATACTAAGAATGTGAGTTCTGGGTAATATAGTGTATATGTAGAGTATATGTTTAATGGTTTAAGATACTGTGATGTTTTTCAAAGTGACTATACCATTTTGCATATTGATCAGCAATGTATGAGAGCTCCAGTTGTTCTCCATTGTTGTCAACACTTGATATGATTAGTCTTTTTTTTGAGGTACGCGGGCCTCTCACTGTTGTGGCCTCTCCCGTTGCGGAGCACAGGCTCTGGACGCGCAGGCTCAGTGGCCATGGCTCACGGGCCCAGCCGCTCCGCAGCATATGGGATCTTCCCAGACCGGGGCACGAACCCTTGTCCCCTGCATCGGCAGGCGGACTCTCAACCACTGCGCCACCAGGGAAGCCCTGATAAGTCATTTTGATTTTAGTGATTCTAACATGGTGCAATGGTACCTCGTTGTGATTTTAACATCTCCCTAATGGCTATCAATGTTGAACATATTCTCTTATGCTTTTCTGATTTTTGAATATCTTCTTTTATGAAATATGTATTTAAATATTTTCTCATATCTTTTTCTTGAGGACAAAATGTTCTGTATATATTTTGATTTCATTTCTTCTTTGACCATTGGTTAGCTAGGAGTGTGTTGTTTAATTTCAGCATATTTGTGAATCTGCCAAATTTCTTTCTTTTATTGGCTTCTAATTTCATTCCATTGTGGTCAGAGAATATATTTTGTATAGTTTAATTCATTTAAAATGTTTATATTATTGCCTAGCATATGATCTATCTTGGAGAATGTGCCATGTGTGCTTGAGAAGAACATATATTCTGCTACTGTTGGGTGGAAAGTTCTGTAGATGTCTGTTAGGTCTAGTTGATGTATAGTCTTGTTCAAATCTTCTGTTTCCTTGTTGATATCCTGACTAGTTGTCCTATTCATTATTGAAAGATAGGTGCTAAAGTCTCCTACTAATATTGTTAAGTTGTGTATTTCTATCTGCCTTGCAGGTTTTTCTTCATGCATTTTGGTGCTTTCTTATTAGGTGCAGGTATATTTATAATTGTTTTATATTACTGATGAATTGGCCCTCTTATCATTATAAAATGTCCCACTTTATCTCTAGTAATAACCTTTAAAGGCTATTTTTTTCTGGTATTAAAATAGCCAAACCAGATTTCTTATGGTTGCTTTTTCTTTGGTATATATTTTTCATCCTTTTACTTTCAGTGTGTTTGTGGCTTTTTCTTCTGTTAATGAGGATAACGATACCTGAATTGCCCTAAGTCATAAGCTTCTAAAAGATTAACAGTTATGAGTTATTTGTGTCAAGTAGGAAAATTACAACACCAAGCAAAGGCAGATTGTTAAGTAAGCTATGCATTTCAACAAATGCTTTCAACTTGTTACACAACATTTCAATGCTATGATACTGAGGAAGTGAGCAGTTTTCAAGAAAGAACAATGTGTGAGTGTGCAAGCTTAGAAAACTATAGCATTCATTCTCTCCATAACTTTTATTGACCTGGATTCCATTAACAACTATAAATGAGTCAGAAATATAAAGATTATACAGAAATAAACTATGTGTTTATATACTCTGTGTGCGTATATTACAAATTTGTGCTTGAGAAGTATCTGTAATGTAAAATATATCTACCACAATTAAAAACTCTATTAAATGGCACAACCCAATTCAAACATTTTATTCAGTTAAAATAGCTTTAGTAATAGACAAATGTGTGTCTCTTGCAAAACAATAATAACAGAAGTCATGTCTTCAATTCAGTTTTTGTCTATTCCAAAGTCCCATTCCTATACTTTTTTTTTTTTTAATCAGCTTCTGAACTAGTTGGAGTGAAACAGGCAACATGAATAACACTGGTTCTTGCTCCATTCTCTACAGAGCATCCAAAATCCTTCCAGATTCTCTATAAAGAACAGGATGATTGGATGAATGTGCCCCAGAGACAAGTTCCATAAAATAATATACTAACATAGTTATGTACCCAGCTCAAAGTATACCCTGAAATCGTGAAACTGAACATATATCAAGTTATTTAAATAGCCTTCTTTTAAACAGTGGGACAATCTGGATAAAATGTAACCATGCATTTGTCCCTGGGAGAGAGCTGATTGATGAAGAAAAAGTATATATACCTAGAGAGCTAAAGCAGCTGAGTGCCACTAATTTCATGATTCCAATCACTGTAGAATCTGAAAATATATTTGTGTAAGTGTAGTCTCCATGGATATTTATATGTGTCCTAGATTAAAAATGAAAAATGGGGCTTCCCTGGTGTCTGCCTGTCAATGCAGGGGACACAGGTTCAATACCTGGTCCAGGAAGATACCACATGCTGCAGAGCAACTAAGCCCATGCACCACAACTACTGAGCCTGCACTCTAGAGCCTGTGTGCCACAACTACTGAAACCTGCGTGCCACAACTACTGAAACCTGCGTGCCTAGAGCCCGTGCTCTGCAACAAGAGAAGCCACCACAATGAGAAGCCCACACACCACAACAAGGAGTATCCCCCACTCGCCGCAACTAGAGAAAGCCTGTGCGCAGCAATGAAGACCCAACGCAGCCAAAAATAAATAAAAGTTAAATAAATTAGAAAAAAAAAACAATGGCTGATTCCTACCGACGTGAATAACAATTAACAAATATATTTGCCTTCCCTGCACACAGTCCTTCTGCCAAAAGTACCATCCATGGACTCACCTAATGCTATATCCACCATTATAGTATTCTAAATAGCATTGCTTGTGATCGAGGAACTCGTTTATCAGCAAAAGAAGTGTGGTAATTGTCCATGCTCATGGAATTCATTGATATTACCATGTTCACCACCATCTTGAAGCAACTCTCAGTAAAATGGTGGAACAGCCTTTTGAAGACACAGTTACAGTACCAGCAAGGTGGCAATATTGCAGGGCTGAGGCAGAGTTCTCCAGAATGGTGTATATGATTTGAATTGGTGTCCAGTATATGGTGCTGCTTTTCTTATAGCCAGGAATCACAGATCCAGGAATCAGGGGATGAAAATGGTACCATTCACTACTACTTCTAGTGACCCACTAGCAAATTTTTTGCTTTTTGTTCCTATGACCATGCCCTGCTGGCATAGAAAGTGTCTATTCCAGTAAGAACAAAATGCTGCCACTTACATGATGCAAGAAATCCAATGTGATCAATTCACCATGAGGCAGCTGGCTGATGCCTTAGAGCATGGTGCCATATTGAGGACTCAGTTTTGGTCTGTTGCTGGCAGATTAGACACAGCAGTGGCCCTAGCCAGGTCAGCCTTGGTGCATGGAAGGCCACGTTGCTGAGCTCATGCTTATCTTCCTAATCCTGCCATCATATATACTTTGTTATTGAGCCCATTAGACAGTGACAGGGTAACTGGAGAAAGAGGCTAACTGGTATTCATAGAATGAGTTATGCTATCCACTTGATTATTAAAAATCTCCTCTGCTGAGGTCGCCTTTTGGTGAGCATTCACATGGGACACAAATATCTACAATTTTTCCCACTCAAAGAGGTATATCCACATACCTTTCCCCCAAAGTTTCTTGTCACTAATATTCCAATCGTGTTCTTTTCAAGTCACCCACCATCCAGGCAAACTGTTGGCCACAGCCCACAAGCTGCAATATATTCACACATCTAACCACTTCTCCTTCCAAGCAAAGTAAATAATTAGGTGCACTAATCGAAGTTCTGGAGGATTTCCCTTCACTGCTGTCCTTCAGGGATGTCCCAGAAAAGGGCTGTAATGTTGAAACTGTTCACTTTAAGGTAGTACTTGCATACCATGCAGAGTCATCTGTCAATCAGACTCTAGTCTTCTATCCTCTGCCAACTGATTGTAGGGAACTCCTCATGAAGCCATAGATGCAGACTGGGAGAGAGAAGGCAGTGTATCAAGAGTGGGAATCATGGGCATTTGGGCCACTTCTTCATGTGACTTACGTGTGCCTTCAGGGCCTACTTGGGCCAATCATGTATATGATCTCAATTCAATGATGGGGTGCTGCTATGCATGCCCAACTTTATGGCTTGATGGGTCAAATAACACCTAGCTCATGATGGGTAGCTAAGTTAGAATGGTAAATTGTTGAACCTTGGTTAAGCAATCAATTTTTACTAAGGCCCAGTAGCAGGTCAAGAACTTTTTCTCAAAAGGAGAGTAGTTATCCACAGAGTATGGCAGAACTTTGCTCCAAAGTCCTGAGAGCCTGTGCCATGATTCACTTATAGGGTCCTGTCAAAGGCCCCTAAGAGCATCCCTATCTGTCACTGCCACTTCAAGCACCATTGAACATGTTGGATCATATGGGCCAAGTAGCAGAGCAGCTTGCACAGAAGCGTGGACCTGTTGCAGAGTCTTCTCTTGTTCTGAGCCCCACTCAACTCTATCAGCTTTCCAGCTCCCTTGGTAAATGGGCCAGAGTAAGATGCCTAAATGGGGAATATCTTGCCTCCAAAATCCAAAGAGGCCTACTTGTCATTGTGCCTCTTTTCTGGTCATAGGAGGGGCCAGATGCAACAATTGTCCTTCTCTGTCTTAGTTCGGGTAACTATAATGGAATACCATAGACTGTGTGGCTTATAAACAACAGAAAGTTATTTCTCACCACTCTGGATGCTGAGAAGTCCGAGATCAAGGTGCTGACAGATTCGGTGTCTATTGAGAACCCACTTTCTGGTTCATAGTGAGCCATCTTCTCTCTGTATTGTCACACAGTAGAAGGGGCAAGGGAATTCTCTGGGGTCTTTTATACGGACACTAATCCTATTCATGAGGCTTCCACCCTAATGACCTAATCAGTTTCCAGTGACCTTGCTTCCAAATATTATCATATTGGGGATTAGGTTTCAACATATGAATTTTGAGAGGACAAAGCATTCAGTGTATAACATTCACCTTAGAAGGGATGTCTCAACATGTCCCACACCTCACTGCCCTAGATATTTCACTGAGGTAAAAAGACCCTGAAATTTGTTGGATTTGTTTTCCACCTTCTGACATGCAAATATCTTAGCATTAAGCAAATAGGTGCTAATTCTTAATAACTATGTCCAATAAGCATAATGTCATCAATGTAATGAACGAGTGTGATACTGAAGCCGAATCTGGCCTCTGTACCCCTACATTGAATTAAATCTCGGAGACAGAATTTTGGGTGAAGTAAAAAAGAATAGCTTTATTGCTTTGCCAGGCAAAGGGGGCCACAGCGGGCTAATGCCCTCAGAACTGTGTGTCCTTACCCGGAGAGGATAGTGAAGAGTTTTATAGTAATGGTTAAAAGAGAGCGTGATCAGCTCATGGATATTCTTGTGATTGGTTGGTGGTGAGGTAAGTAGGGGTCAGCATCATCAACCTTCTGGTTCCAGCTGGTCTGGGGTCTACGTGCTTGTGGGCAGCATACAGTTAACTTCTCCCACCTGGTGGGAGTTTCAGTATCTGCAAAACAGCTCAAAGATATTGTTATGTATATCCCTTGAGGGGGAACCAGGACCCTGCCCCAAGGCTGTACTATTGTTTCTTGACTATTCCTCCCTTGTCTCTGCATCCCCTCCCTTCCCTAATTAGGAGCTGTTTGAACTTGCCCACTGGAACTCAGGGAAGGTCTGTATGAAGGGATGCTGTATGAAGCCTATTTCCTGTAATCAAGAAACAGGGGACACAGAAAGACTTTTGTGTCCAGGAGCCCCACGGGGTCCTGCTTGGTTTCAATATCTTATTGGAGGAAAATGTGATCAATATCTCTGAGAATTAAATTATGGCATAGGGCTAGAGAGTTGCTATATCCCTGAAATAGGACATAAAGGTATATCGCTGGTCTTGCCAGCTGAAAGCAAATTGCTTCTGGTGGACTATATGGACAGGGTTGGATAAAAAGGCATTTGCCAAATTAGCAGCGGCAAACCAGGGGCCAGGGGATGTGTTAATTTGCTCAAGCAATAATCCCACATCTGGTACAGCAGCTGCAATTGGAATCACTACCTGGTAAAGTTTACAGTAGTCCACTGTCATTCTACAAGATTCATCTGACTTTTGCATAGGCCAAATAGGAGAATTGAATGGGGATGTGGTGGGGATTACTACCCCTACATCTTTCAAGTCTTGATGGTGGCACTAATCTCTATAATTCCTCCAGCAATGTGGTATTAGGGTTCACTATTTTGCTAGTTAGAGGCAGTTCTAGTGGCTTTAATTTGGCCTAATCCATCAAAATAGCCCTCACACCACAGGTCAGGGAATCAATGTAAGGATTCTGCCAGCTGTTGAGTATATTTATCCCATTTATGCATCCTGTGGGGGAAATAACCACAGGATGGGTTTGGGAACCCACTGGGCCCACTGTGAGATGCATCAGAGCTAAGATTCCACTGATCACCTGACCTTCATAATTCCCTTCTCTGAATGGTCAACTGCAGTGATGTTTTGGGTCTCCTGAAATTAGTGTTCTTTGAGAGCCAGGGTCTTAGAGTCCACAAACGGTCTGATTATTTTCTTTTCTCCGGTGCATTGGTTCCTTTGGGGAAAGCAGGGAGAAAGCGTAAGAGTGTAAAATTTTGGCAGTGTACTGGGATCCTTCCTCAAGGGGACCTGGCCTCTCCTTCATTCAAGGATTTCTAGGTATGTAAAATCGCTCAAGACTGGGAATTGACTGAGGATCCATAACTCTCTGTTTTTATCATCCAGTTTAGACTTTTGTTAACTTCACCTAGAACTTTTCTGATTATACAACTGAAATGATTTAGTAGGCTTCTATCTGTTTCAGTGCTACAGCCACCATGACTAGCCAACAGCATAGGTCTGCATAATTCAGACTATTCTGATTGCTGCTTTGTCTCTACTGTCCATTATAGCAACCACACTTACCTTGCTTTTGTTGGCTGACTGCTGCACCTTGGCCCTTGCCACCTGCCATTTACTCGCACTATACTTAGATTAGGCAATTCAGTGACTGGAGTTCCACGAAAAGGTCTCGCCTACATCGAAGAGCAATTACAGAGCTCTTCAAGGATTCTGGAACTCCCCTCAGAAATTTATTTCTCAGCATTTTGATGAAAGGTGTGTCTTCTGAACCCTCCCTGTGTTGGTGAGTAGGTCTTAAGTACCCACTCTAACATTCAAATCTCCCTAAACCTTTGAATTCCTTTCTGTACATTAAAACTAGGCAGATCTGGATTTTCTAATTCACTCACTGTGCTACAGCATCAAATGCAGAATTTCTACTTAGTGAGCCCATCTCAATAAATTCTGCCTTAGCAACATTAAATTTGTTCCATCATTATCCCACACATGAACATTCTGTCCATTCTCACACATGTCCCGGAGATCTGTTGGTATAAATTAGAAAACTCAGGTAGTTCTTTTGATGTGTAGCACACATCTTCATGGGTCACAAAGTATACCTCATCTTTAGGGACCTGCTAAAACTTGAGTCCAGTTAAAGGTCTAGAAGCAAGGAGAGCTGGTCTTTGTAGGAGTTCAGGTTTCCTGAGGAGAGATTCCTGCACTCCATTGGAGAAAAAAAAACAAATTACGAGTTTAGATGCAGTAGAGATGGTAAGAGGAGCTTTGCCAGCGCTGACTTCCCCCACGGCGGCACTGCATGGAGCTGAATTAGCTGGTGGTGACCTCTCCCATAGGGAAAGGGAGAGTGGTGAGTGACTGCCTGGTTTCCTCAGCTGTGCAGGATGCTTCTGGAGAAACCAGTTTTTCTCCCACAGAACCCCAAGTATTGGAGTGGGACCTCCATGGTTGGGGGGGGAGAGGAGATGGAGAAAGAGGCAGATGATACTAGAGAGCATTAAAAGGATGTGGTTCTGCCTTCTTGCACTGTTAGTGGGAATGTAAATTGATACAGCCACTATGGAGAACAGTATGGAGGTTCCTTAAAAAACTAAAAATAGAACTCCCATACGACCCAACAATGCCACTACTGGGCATATACCCTGAGAAAACCATAATTCAAAAAGAGTCATGTACCACAGTGTTCATTGCAGCCCTATTTACAATAGCCAGGACATGGAAGCAACCTAAGTGTCCATCGACAGATGAATGGATAAAGAAGATGTGGCACATATATACAATGGAATATTACTCAGCCATAAAAAGAAATGAAATTGAGTTATTTATAGTGAGGTGGATGGACCTAGAGACTGTTCTACAGAGTGAAGTAAGTCAGAGAAAAATGAATACCATATGCTAACACATATATATGGAAACTAAAATTTAAAAAAAAAAGGTTCTGAAAAACCTAGGGGCAGGACAGGAATAAAGACGTAGACGTAGAGAATGGACTTGAGGACACGGGGAGGGGGAAGGGTAAGCTGGGATGAAGTGAGAGAGTATATATACACTACCAAATATAAAATAGATAGCTAGTGGGAAGCAGCCGCATAGCACAGGGAGATCAGCTCGGTGCTTTGTGACCACCTAGAGGGGTGGGATAGGGAGGGTGGGAGAGAGACGCAAGAGGGAAGAGATATGGGGACATATGTATATGTATAACTGATTCACTTCGTTATAAAGCAGAAACTAACACACCATTGTAAAGCAATTATACTCCAATAAAGATGTTTAAAAAAAAAAGATGTTCTGGATGACTGCAATCAGAACTACAACAGGAAACCCATGCAAAAGCCCCTGAGTAAACCTCACCAGAGAATCCCTGCAAATGGCACCAAGGAAACACGAGTTATTTGTCTAAACTTATCCTTCCTCACTGTACTCCAGCCGTACTGGCTCTTGGTTCCTGTAATTTTAGGCACAATTCCAATATGGGGCATTCAAACCTGCTGTTGTTTTTATCTGGAATTTTCTTCTGCTGATATTCACATGACTCATGCCCTTACCTTCTTTTTTTTTTTTTTTAACATCTTTATTGAAGTATAATTGCTTTACAATGGTGTGTTAGTTTCTGCTTTATAAAAAAGGGAATCAGCCATACATATACATATATCCCCATATCCCCTCCCTCTTGCGTCTCCATGTGGGATCTTCCCGGACCGGGGCACGAACCCGTGTCCCCTGCGTCGGCAGGTGGACTCTCAACCACTGTGCCACCAGGGAAGCCCTACCTTCTATTTTTATTTTTATTTTTTTTGGTTATTTTAAATTAATATAATCCATACAATTTAAAAGGTGTAAAAAATACAAATTCATTTTTATTAAAAAAAATTATTGGAGTGTAGTTGCTTTCCAATGCTGTGTTAGTTTCTTGCTGTACAGCAAAGTTATATATATATATATACCCTTTTTTTTAGATTTCCTTCTTGTTTAGGTCACTACAGAGCACTGAGTATAGTTCCCTGTGCTATACAGTAGATTCTCATTAGTTATTTTATAAATAGTAATGTATATATGTTCCATGGTGTAATGGTGAGCACTCTGGACTCTGAATCCAGCCCTTACCTTCTTTAGGACTTTGGTCATATTCATAGTGTGGTCTTTCATGACCATTCTATTTAAATTTGGATTCCCTGACACACTTTGTTTTTCCTGTTTCCAGTTGTTTTCCTCCATGCCACATATCTCAATCTGATATGTATTATACTTTATTGTACTTATTTATACATTTATTGTCTTAATCCTCAAATTAGATTATGAATTCCAATATGAGCAAGAATCTTTGTCTTTTACTTAGCATTTCCTTAGTGCTTAGAAGGTTACAGGCCACATAGTAATTTCCCAATAAATATTTATGAGGAAACAAAGTAAGGAAGGAAAAAGGCTGGTAAGAAGGGAGAGAGGGAGTTTTTATTTTCTTCTGTGCAATTTGATAGCAACTGAAGTTTTTTGGGTAATTGATGCCATAATTAGCTTTGCATTTTTGGAAGGATGCCCTGGGTTCTGGGCAGAGAAGGCCCTGACTACCTTTCCTACCACAGCTCTTATGATTCCCATTCTTATTTACTATTCTGCAGCCACTGGACTTCCTTCTGACCTGAAACACTCCAAGATTTTTTCTATCTCAAGTCATTTGCACTAGCTATTCCCTTGGCCTAGAATGCTTTTCCTCTAGACCTTTTCGTTACTTGTTCCTTTTCATTATTTATTTCTCAGATTAGATAACTTTCACCATCACAGGAAGAACTTTGCTAATGACCATAGCTAATGTATCCTACACCACATGTTCATTAAATCACTCTCTATAATATACTATGTTTTATTTTCATCATAGGTCTTATCATAAATGTAATTGCTTATTTATTTGATTTTGTGTTGATTTTCTGCCCCCCTCGTGTAAGTGGCATAAAGTTATGGCCTTTGGCTATCTAATTAGTTGTTTTATGCCTACTGCATAGAACAGTGTTTTGCACATGGTTGAAAAGCAGTAAACAATTAATGAGTGAATGAAAGGATGAAAAGAGGCATTATGAGCAAAGGCTTAGATATAAGCAAGGGTTGGCTTTTTGGGGGAGATGATGAACTTATCAGTTAAACTAGAAAAAATATGGTAGAAGAAAAGATTGAAAAGGTATACTGGCATTGGGCCATTACAGCTGGGGTCTTTGATCAAATAACAGTGGTTTATGGATTAGCAGCATATCCTTTAGTTTTTCTGATTTACAAAGGAGCTCCAATGAAGGCTGCTGACATGTTTGTTTTCTAATTGCTCCTATTTTCTATCTACAACTTAGCCCTCCAAATTGCTAGGCCTCACATTTTAGAGTACATTTTAAAAAAGGAAATGTTTGCAAATATAGATCCTGGTGATCTACCACAGAAATTGTGATTCAGTAGGCCTAGATTTTGTTCTAGGATCTGAAATTTTGGTTAGCTTTTCAGGGAATTTGATGCAAGTTATACCTGGACTTCACCTTGAGAATACAATTCCAGATTTTTTTTTGTTTTAAAATGTAGTAGAAGGTTGATCTGTACTCAGTGCATTTCAAATATCTCCACTATGAACAAAGGATTCAGGCCAAAACACTTTGCAAGCTTAACCGGCTTGATAATATTTTTTGCATCATCCTGTGCAAGACATATAATTAATATTAAATTTAAAAAGGTTGCATATTAGCTTAGACTGGTGTAACAGAATACCACAGACTGGATGGCTTAAACAGTAGGTACTTATTGTACACAATTATTGAGGCTCGGAAGTCCAAAATCAGAGTGCCAGCTGATTTGATTCCCCAGTGAGGGTCTCCTCCTGGCTTGCAGATGGGAAGAAGGGAGGGAAGAAGAGAGACAGAGAGAGAAAGAACGCAAGATCTCCTTATAAGGTACCAATCCCATCACAAGGGTCCTACCATCATGACCTCTACTAAACCTAATTACTTCCCAAAGGTCTCATCTCCAAATAACATCACACTGGGGATTAGGGCAACATATGAATTTGGGGAGGACACAATTAAGTCCATGGCAAGTTGCAACTGTTGGGCAAGCATTTCAACCCCTAAATGTGCCTCAGTTTCCTCATTTGTAAAATGGAGATAGTAATGTCATCACCCAAAATAAAGCACGTGATTCTTTGGAATAGAAATTAAATGAGTCAATGACAATGGGAGGAAAGTGCTAGCTAATTAATAGTAGTTTTGAAGAAGTAATTATTCGCATATCAAAGAGGTGGAAGGAAAATCTGAATCTGGTTACAGGTTACTTTGAATAATTATATTTATAATTTTGGAAACAATATTTTCCTTCTATATGCCATTTATTTTACCCTGAAGTAATTACATGTTATTCTAATAGTCCACAAATAATTTTAAACGATAAATACTATTTGCAGATACAAATTTGAGAGAGGATGTACATGACCATTCATTAGTGAGTTTGCAAATGTGGGATTCTTTTAGAATTGACATAGCCCTTCTTTTTGAGAATGATCCTATAAATGGAACGCAAGCAAATGAAAAATATTCAGTTGCTCACATGAATAGAAATGATGGTTGAACTAACCTTTTGGCAGCGAAAACTAAATTGAACGTATGTGCTATGGATACTGTGTGGAAAATTGACTTTTTCCCCCAGCTTTGTTGAGATATAATTGACATATAACATTGTGTAAGTTTAAGGTGTACCATGTGATGATTTGATACACATATTTATTACAGATGATTTTCAGAATATGGTTAGTTAACACATCCATCACCTCATATAGTTATAAATTCTTGGTGTGTGGTGAAAACATTTAAAATCTACTTTCTTAGCAACTATCAAGTATATAATACAGTACTGTTAACTATAGTTACCATACTGTACATTAGATCCCCAGAACTTATTCATCTTATAACAGGAAGTTTGTATCCTTTAGCCAACATCTCCCCATTTTCCCTACCCCGCTACCATTATTCTACTCTGTCTCTATAAATTTTTTTTCTTTAGGTTCCTCATATAAGGAAGATCATACAGTATTTGTCTCTCTCTAACTTATCTCACTGAGCATAATGCCCTCAGGTACCCTCCATGTTGTCACAAATGGCAGGATTTCCTCCTTTCTTATGGCTGAATATAGTCCATTATATATATGTATGTACAAAATATATATATGTATATATTTCTTTATCCATTTGCCAGTGATGGACACTTAAGTTCTTTCTGTGTCTTGGCTGTTGTGAATAATGCTGCAAGAACATGGGGGTACAAATAGCTCTTTGAGATCTGGATTTAATTTCTTTCAGATGTATACCCAGAAGTGGGATTTCTGGATGATATGGTATCTCTGTTTTTAATTCTTTGAGGAACCTTCATACTTGTTTTTTTCATAATGGTTGTACCAGAAAATTGAGTTTTTATAAAAAGAATGTTCTAGAATGTGGCAGTGCACATTTTCATACTAAAAAGTCTTTGACATTGTCTCCCTGTAGGTTTATTTTCACAAGATGAAAGTCAATTTAGACAATTTAGTCAAAGTAGAATTAAATTTGATACTTCTGTCTGATCTTTCATACTGTACAGATACGTATATTTAAAATAGTTTTAGAAGCTCTGTTTTATTATTTGGACAATAAGTTGGCCACTTACATGTACATAAATTGCTTGTAGTTATCTACTCTTGAGGAGAGGGTGGTAATTTAGAACTATTATCTACATATGTCAATGGATGAATTAAGTGCTCCAGTGCTCCAGTGACTGAGTGGAGTCAGACAATTTCAAAGAATCCCTTGTATTTTCCACTTTCTAAATCCTTTTCCCTGGTAATAAAACCATTTTTGGTTACTATGTAGCTGCTTATTTAATCAGAAAAAAAATAATAATTTGTTTAGAATAATAATAGTTTTATCATCATAATAATAAAATAATAGTTAAAAAATAAAAATAGTTTTATAATCATACTTTTATCATAAATGGAGAGGAATATTTAAAGGAAGCAGAAGTCTTGTTCAAATACAAATAATGATGCTAGCATTTTTAGCTTCTGATCATTTGATTATACTGGGCATTGGAAATGACATCTCAGTCATAGTGTGGCATCATCCTATGTCTACATTTATCTACCTGACATTTCCCTGTATTTAGGTAACCATACGTGGGTGAATGAACTTGGACTTGAAGGTTTAAGCTGTGATCAAAAGGGTATTAGTTATGATTGGGTATTTCTCAGCCACATTAATGAGAAGTTAGACAGTCAGATGCTAACACAAGCAACAGATTCTGTCTCTGTTCTTTTAACATTCAACATCCATATTTTCTTATATGTATCACATATTAATTATAAAAATAACTAACATTTCAGAGCTTACTGTGTACCAAATGTTCTGAGTTCTTTTATAGATTATCTCCCTTAATCTTCACAAGAACCCAGTAAGTGCTGTTATTACCTACTTTTTATAGATTATGAAATTGAGACCTAGAGAGTTGAAGAATTTACCCAAAATTATACAGATAGTAAGTGGTAAAACAGAGTTATGTATCTAAGCAATCTTGTTTACCCTTAACTGAATCTCTACTCTTAACTGCCAACCTATAACATTATCAAAATCTGTTGGGGTTTTTTTTCCCACTTTAAATAGCTCTTTAAGCTGCGCAAGTTTCATTAATCAATGAGTAATTCAATGTTTTAACCCCCAAGGAGCGTTTACATTAAATCTTTACTTTAATCCTAATAATTATTCAGTTTCACTGAAAAAGGACTAGCAAAACATAAATGAAGTAAAAGTGACAGTTTCCCCTTAACCTCACCAGTGCTGGTGAGTTAAATTCCCTGGATTTCATTTTCTCCATCTAAATCCTGAGGTAATGCCTGCTTGTTTATATTGCCACCTTCTTATTATTAAAATCAGTTAAAAATTAATAAATTTAATGTAAATATTAATACCAGTAGTATTAATATCATTCATTTATAATATTATACCAATAGTATTAATATTATTTAATATTATTCATTTGCAATATTATTTAATATCATTCATTGAATATCAATATCATTCATTTCATTCGATTATTTATTAAATATTTATTAAATATCTGGAATTACTATTTCAAGTATGTGTTTGGAACTTTCATAAGTACTACTTCTTTTAGTTATTTCACACAACAGACACAGACTCACATAAAATTGTGAATTATGTATTAAACAGTTTTCAAATGAGGAAATTGAGGCACAAAGGTTATAAATCACACAACTAGAAAGAGGCAAAGTGGGGTTCAAAATGAAGTCTCCTGACACCACAAAATATATACTTTCCTACACATTATACTGAGTACAAATTGAAGCTAGCTATTGAAAAACACTATAGGCTGAAAACAATACCTATTATTATGAGATGGGTGGTGATGAGAGAATAGTGTTCTATAGCTCCATTTTGGTTATAGAAGAAAAAAACTTTTGAGGGATATATTAGAGTAGGCTAGATCATGGTAACAGATTAAAATATGAAACTGCTCAATAAATATGTAGTTCATTTCTTGCTTACCTAAGAGTCCAGGGAAGTTTGTTTTGTTAGTTCTGCCTTTTCTAAAACTTGATTTCTAGTGTTACCCAGGAGATTGCCATCCAGGTGGCCAGAAAGGAAAAAGAACCTGGAGAAAACACGCTAGCTTCTTAAGAGCCTTGGCCTAGAAGTAACGTAGATCACATCTACCCACATGCCATTGTGGATAACTAGTCTTGTGACCACACAAGACTAGTAGTGGTCACACAACTTGCTGGCTGGGTAACTGCTACCTAGGTACAATTGATACTAAAAAATAAGAAATTAGATTGAGCTGGACAGATAACCATCTAATAACCACAGGAGGTTATTCCTTGATACTGAGTTCCAACAACCACCTAAAAATGGATTGCGTATCAGAGGGTATTTTTTGTTGTTATGTGAGGACCAGTGTGCCGATATTCATTGAAGTGACCACCCCTGGCTGATATACGTGTGTGTTTGTGTGTGTGTGTGTGTGTGTGTGTGTGTGTGTGTGTGTAGGAGACAATGGACCTAAGGCAATTACAGATGAGAATAAACACAATAAAATTATATAAGTTCCATTTTTGCCACCTGCCAAAGGCTCTTTAATAGCCACTCACTTCTAATCATTCTCAAATGAAAAATAAATAGAATTGTAAACGTTGCTAGGATAATTTACTGTTCATCATAAATGAGCAATAAATAGAATACTGTTCATATATTTATAATCAAAATCAAATGAGAACAGTTGTTTGTTTGTTTTTTATTGTAGTCTTTAGCTTCCAGGCCATCAGAAGAGAAATAAAACTTTAGCAAGTAAGGACAAAAGGCACTTAGCAGCATCTGTTATCTTTATAAACTGTTGTTTTCTTTGTTAGACCTTCACAAAAGAAGGAAGCTTAGAAATCAACTTTAAACCTCTCTATTCTGATTCCAGAGACTGAAAAAATACTGAAATAAGGCATAATGTCAGATTTTGTTTGGCAGGTTGAATAAAATAAAGTAATGGTTGTTTGCCTGCTGCTGAAAAAACACTTTTAAGGAGATGTACAGTTTTCACTTTAACTGTAAAATAAATTTGGTTATTTGATCATTTATATAGAGCTGAATCACGTCTAGAATGGTATGGAATAAAGAATGAACTTTCACCTTATGCTATACTCTCTAAGCTACCTAAATATTATTATATATTTTTTACCTCCTCTTCAAGGTCAATGAAATGACAAACATTTTTATCGCCTATATAAGTGCTGTATGAACAAGGACGGTGTCTTTTTATCAATGTGCCACTTGCGATGGTTTGCTAAATTTACCAAATGTTTTTATAGTAGTTACCATATTGGAGGCCTAAATGTGAAAAGCACACATGAACAATGAAACAGTATAGCTTGCTTTTCCTTTGTCTATATTTCTCAGTCACCTAAATACTTCTAGGTCAGAGGAAATTGAAATCATTATTTTTGTTGCTTATATTACTAAATTATTATGTTGGTTGAATTTTCTTTGCAAAAAATATGAAGGTCTCATGACTTCCTTGAACACTTAAAGTATATATAGAGAGCATGTTTGATGTGATCATAATTATTAAAGTTTTAACCTTGAAATTAAAAGATATTTTAATAGACTTTGTCATAGGCAGATGTTGATTTGGACAACTCCCTTCCCTTAAATATTCAAAATGGATGTTGATTATTACTGGGTCACAAAAGTTTTACAGTTATTTTTAATCCTAAAATATCGTTAGCTAAGAAGAATGAATGAATTGTAATTGACCCACCTATGTAGCTCCAAAAGGTAAAGGCCATTATACTAGATTCTGTCCCTTGAGCTATCTGAATAGACATCTAACATTCACCACTATTTTTAAGTCTTTTCAGCTACAAAGAATCTATAATGTGTACAAGTTAGAATTCAGAAGATACCATAATTCTGACATTTTCATTGTAATACAAATATATAGACAGGAAACAGTTCACTTCAAACAATTTTCTTGAATATATTTATTGGCAGTTGGGTATTAACTTTGAGGAACAAAGATGAATAATACAGAGATGAAAGAGATGAATAAACGTCACTATTACTGTTTGCAAATGAAAAATGTAACCAGTCTCCACAGGAAAATGATTGTTTATAAATTGAATTCATACGTTAGGCTAAGAAAACAAGAATTTTCTATTAAGTGCATTTTAGTGGATACAAATCTTATGGATTTTTATGTTAATGTTGGTGCCTTACTAGGTATAAAAATTATTTGTACCTATCATCTGTCTTTTAAGCATGCTTCTTTTAGTTGCTGTAGCTACATTTTTAAAAATAAAACCTGCAAACCAAATGAACAAAGTGACAAGTGAAAATTTAAAAAAAACATAAAATTAAAGAAATATTTTTCTTTAGAGCCCTAACTACTTTGTTTGATTCAGAAAATAATTTTACTAATTCATTCTCATTACTCATTATATTTTATTCAGATTTTCTAGTTCTTAAGTCAGTATTCCTAGTTTGCACCTTTCTAGTAATGTTCCCATTTTACCTAGTTGGTGAAATTTGGTTGCATGCAGTTATTCATAGTATTCATTCATAATAATTTTTATTTCTATAAAGTCAAAAGTTATGTCCCCTCTTTCATTTATGATTTTAGTCATGAATCTTTATCTTTGTTTCTTGGTCAAATTACAGGTTGTCAGTTTGTTTTTGTCTCTTCAAAGTACGAACATTTGGTTTTGTTAGTTTTCTCTATTGTTTCTCTAGTGTCTATTTCTTTAATTTCTACTCTAATCCTTATTCTACCTCTCCTCGTTATGAGTATACTTTGCTCTTCCTCTTCATGTGTCTGAGGATGGAAGATTATGTTGTTAACTTAAGATCTTTCTCCTTTCTTAATATAGGCATTTACAGCTCTAAACACACCTTTGAGCACTGTGTTAACTGCATCCTATAAGTTCTGGTTTGTTGTGATTCATTTTCCTTCATCTCAGAGTATTTTGTAATTTCTATTGTGATTTCTTTTTTGTCCTATTGGTTGTTGAGTAGAGTGTTAACTCCCACAAATGTGTGAATTTCCCAAATCTCTTTGTATTATTAATTTTCAATTTAACTCCACTGTGGCTTGTTTCATGGCTTAGCATATGATCTGCCTTGGAGAATGTTCCATGTGCACTTGAGAGGAATATGTGTTCTGCTGTTTTTGGGTAGAGTGTTCAATAGATGCATATTAAGTCTAGCTTGGTTATGTGGTTGTTCAAGTCTTCTATATCGATACTGATCTTCTGCCTAGTTGTTTTATCCATTATTGAAAGTGGAGTATTTAGTCTCTATTATTGTTGAACTTTCTATCTTCCCCACAATTCTGTCAGCCTTTGCTTCATGTATTTTGGTGCCCTGTTGTTCAGTACGTATATTTTTATAATTATTATAACTTCATAATGTATTGACACTTTTTTCATTATAAAGCTTTTTTTTTTCCATTTCCAGTAACATTTTTGGTTCTTAAATCTATTTTACCTTATAATTAGTTTAGCCACTCAAGCTTTCTTATGGTTTCTGTTTGCAGGATACATCTTTTTCCATCTTTTTATTTCCAACCCAGTTTTATCTTTGAATACAGTATGTCTTTGATAAGATGTCTAAGGAGTGTCATATAGTTGAATCTGTTTTTTAATTAATTAATTTTTTCAATGTTCATTAGTTTTTTTTTTTATTGGAGTATAATTGCTTTACAATGTTGTGTTAGTTTCTGCTGTACAATGAAGTGAATCAGCTATATGTATACATATCGGGTTGGCCAAAAAGTGCCTTCAGTTCTTAAGTAAAAAATAAAAGACTCATTTTCACCAAGAACTTTATTGAACAACATGTTCACCCTTTTGTTCCACTACCTTCTGCCATTTTTCAGACAACTGCATAATTCCATCTTCCCAAAACGTTTTATCTTTTTGAGCAAAGAACTGTTCCAGGTGCCTTTTACAGTCTTCCAGGGAATTGAAATTTTGTAAAGGTCGAAATAAATGAAAATCCACAGGTGCAATGTCTAGTGAATACGGCAGATGAATCAAAACTTCCCAGCCAGGCTGTAACAGTTTTTGCCTGGTCATCAAAGAGACATGCGGTCTTGCATTATCCCGATGGAAGATTATGCATTTTCTTTTTTTTTTTTTTTTTTTTTTTTTTTTTTTTTTTTTTTTTTTTTTTTCTTTTTTTTTTTCTTTTTTTTCTTGCGTTATGCGGGCCTCTCACTGTCGTGGCCTCTCCCATTTGCGGAGCACAGGCTCCGGACGCGCAGGCTCAGTGGCCATGGCTCACGGGCCCAGCCGCTCCGCGGCACGTGGGATCTTCCCGAAACGGGGCACGAACCCGCGTCTCCTGCATCGGCAGGCGGACTCTCAAGCACTGCGCCACCAGGGAAGCCCCTGTGCATTTTCTTTTGACTAATTCTGGACGCTTTTCGTTGAGTGCTTCTTTCAGTTGGTCTAATTGGGAGCAGTACTTGCTGGAATCAATCGTTTGGTTTTCTGGAAGGAGCTCATAATAAAGGACTCCCTTCCAGTCCTGCCATATACACAACATCGCCTTCTTTGGATGAAGACCAGCCTTTGGTGTGGTTGGTGGTGGTTCATTTTGCTTGCCCCACGAACTCTTCTGTTCCACATTATTGTACAGTATCACTTTTCATCACCCGTCACAATTTGTTTTAAAAACGGAATGTTTTCATTATGTTTCAGTAGAGAGTCGCATGAGGAAATATGGTCAAGAAGGTTTTTTCACTTATGTGGAATCCAAATATCAAAGCGATTCACATAAACAGGCTGGTGCAAATAATTTTCAATGCTTGATTTGGATATTTTGAGTATGTTGGCTATCTCCCGCGTGGTATAAAGTTGATCGTCCTCAGTTATTGTTTCGATTTGATCGCTATCAACTTCAACTGGTCTACCTGATCATGGAGCATCGTCCAGTGAGAAATCTCTAGCACAGAACTACACAAACCACTTTTGACATGTTTGATCAGTCACAGCACCTTCTCCATACACTGCACAAATCTTTTTTTGCATTTTGGTTGTCTTTTTACCTTTCTTGAAATAATAAAGCATAGTATGTCGAAAATGTTGCTTTTTTTCTTCCATCTTCAATATTAAAATGGTGACACAAAAATTCACCAATTTTGATAAGTTGTTTTTTAAATGCACGCTGATATGACAGCTGTCACATACAGTCTAACAGAATTGTTTTGAATGAAGTTAAAGGCAACTAGATGCTGCTAGAGCCATCTTACAGAAAAAATTGAACGAACCTTTTGGCCAACCCAATATATCCCCTCCCTCTTGGACCTCCCTCCCACACCCCTCATCCCACTCCCTAGGTCATCATAGAGCATCGAGCTGAGCTCCCTGTGCTATACAGCAGGTTCCCACTAGCTGTCTGTTTTACACATGGTAGTATATTTATGTCAAACCTAATCTCCCAATTCATCCCACCCTCCCCTTCCCCAACCCGTGTCCATATGTCCATTTTCTATGTCTGCGTCTCTATTCCTGCCTTGCAAGTAGGTTCATCTGTACCATTTTTCTAGATTCCACATATATGCATTAATATACGATATATTTTTTTTCTTTTTCTGACTTCACTCTGTATGACAGACTCTAGGTCTGCATCTTTTTTTGGATTATTTAATCTATTCTCATTGAATTTTGTTCTTGGAGTTGAATTTATGTCTACCATTTAATTTTTGTTTTCTGTATGTCTCAAGTCTTTTTTGTTCCTGTATTCCTCCTCCACTACTTTTTTTGCATTAAGTGAATATTTTCAAGTTTAAGATTTTGATTCCTTTAAAGAATTTTTCACTGTAGTTTTGAGGGTTATTTTTTTAGTATTTGCTTTAGGTTGTGCCATATGCATCTGAAATTCTCAAATCCACTTTAGGTTTATACTAACTTAATTTCAGTGAGATATAGAAAGTCACTCTTATTTAGCTCCATTTTATTTTCCCCCTTTTTGTGCTTATTTTTATACAAATTACATCTATAATGTTACAAACCTAAATGTATATTGTGATAATTATTACTTTTGAAAATTGTATGTATATTAAAGAAGATGATAAAAGAAAGGAGAACAGGTACACATTTATAAGATTTGTTACATTTAACTTATTATTTACCATTTCTGATTCTCTTTATTGATTCCTGTGTAATTAAGTTACCACTTGGTGTCATTTCCTCACTCCATTACATCTTTGCTTTCATTCACTCCTGTGCTGTTATTGTCATATGTATTACATTTCTGTAGGCTATAGGCCCAACAATATAATTACATACATATTGCTTTATATATTTTCTTTTTTATGTAAGTTAAGAATAGAGAAGAAATGGACATTTATTTTGTCTTTCAAAATTACCTCTACCAGTGAGATCTTTTTTGTGTGTGTGGTTTTGAATCTCTGTATGGATTTATGACCTTTCAATAGAACTTTTAGTTCTATTTCAGGAAACTTTTAGTATTTCTTGTAATGAGTCTGCTAGTAATAAATTTTCTGTTTTTGGTCTTCTGGAAAAGTCTTGCTTTCTTTTTTGAAAGACAGTTCTGCTGTCTATAAGATTCTTGGTTCACAGTCTTTTCTTTCAGAAGTTTGAATATGTCATCTCACCGCTGTTAGGCCTCCATTTTTTCTGATGAGAAGCTGTTCATACTATAGGCATTCCCTTGTACATGATTTGTTTTTCTCTTCCTATTTTCAAGACTTTCTCTTGCTCTTTGTCTTTTGGCTTTTCTACTGTGTTTCTGCATGTGAATCTCTTTGCACTCTATGTGTAGTTCATTGAACTTCTTGAATGTTTAGCTTAATATTTTTCAGCAAATTCGGGAAGTTTTGAGCAATTATTTATTCAAATTTTTTTTGCTCTTTCTCCTTTCCTTTGAATAATCTAACTATATGTACTTTGTTGCATTTAAAGGTGCCTCATATTTCTCTGATATTCTGTTCATTTTTCTTCATAATGTTGTCTCTCTTCTTTAGATAGTATAATGGCTATCAATCTATCTTTGTTGATTTTTCTTTTGCAGTTTAATTCTACTATTGAGCCCTTCTAGTTAATTTTACATTTTCATTCTTGTAATTTTCAACTCCATAATTTCCATTTGGTTAATTTGTTATAATATCTATCTTTTAATTGATAGTCTCTCTTTGATAAAATGTTGTCATCAAACCTTTCTATACTTCTTTAAGCATGGTTTCCTTTAATTATTTGCATATATTTAAATTAGCTACTTTGAAGTCTTTGTTAAATATGACATCTGGCTACTCTCATGGGCAGTGTCTGTTGCCTCCTTTTTTTAATTATATGAGTTATAATTTCCTGTTTCTTTGCATGTCTCATAACTTATTGAAAACTGGATATAATATTTTAGATAATATAGTAATTATGTATATAAATTCCCCTTCAGCCCTATCCAGGGTTTGTTTTTGTTGCTGTTTGATTATTTATCTAATGATATGGTTGGACCATTTCAGTAATGTCTGTTTCCCCCAAAGTGTGAGAGACATCCACATAATCACACTGGGATGCACAGTTGTTTTAGTATGGATCTCTGCCTCTTTCTCTCTGGTATTTTCTGTTCAGTGGTCTGTTTCATTTGGTAGTAATCCAGCCTTTAGGTTCCAGTAATTACCAGTTGTTTGCCCTATTGTTTTCAACAGTGCTTTGGGGCTTAAGTTGTTCAATACTCTTTACCAATTGAATTTGGACAGGGTTGATCTTGATGTCAGTCTTTGAGCTTTGTTCTGACTCCAGAAGGGCTCCTAACTCTTTCTTTCTCTGCTTCTCACTGGTGAGCTAGAAGGCTGTTCTTTATCTTGTTGCTCTTAATTAGGAGGAGATATTATTGTTATTATTATTTTTTAATGGTAAGGCAGACTTTATTCAGGGAGACTACTACATTAGAGTGTCATAATAAGAGAGAGATTTGGCTTAATTCTGTATACAACAAAGACAAGTGGTGATTTATAACCAATGAACAGGGTAGGGGTCAGTGGATGGAAAATTACTAAGAGGAAGCATCAGGGTTAAGGGAAATTTGGGTTAAACCCACTTAACAGGATTTTTGCTGAAGGCAAATCAGGGCAGTATCAAGGGTGGGGGATAAGGAATTTGATCAGATATCAAGGGTGGAGAATTTTCACTAAACTGACCCAATAGCATTCTTGCTAAAACTGTACTAAACTGACCAAGGACAAAGGCCAAGGTCAGGGACTGGTCAGAAAGCAGACACAGCAGAGCCTGACTTAAGTTATGTAGACAACCCCCTCCCACCTCCCCTCCTCCCAGTTGAAGGAAAGAAGATCCATTCTTCTTTAGTTGAATAACTAAGTCCATTTCTCATTTGGTGGAGGCTATTTGCTGGATGGTGGAAACAGTCAATATTTAATGAGAGAGGATTTCTCTGAAAATAAAAGAAAAACAAATAGTAGTAATTGGAAACCCAGTTTCTGAGTCCAGAGAATAGTCAGTTGAGATTTCTGGATGTTAGGCTCAAGCATGAAAGTCGTGATCAAATGCATATTTGTTGTGCAGTTTGAATCTTTTTGGTAATGGCATCAGGTATTCCAGTGAACTTTCTGTAGCAGACATGAAGGTCATCCATCAGTAATCTGTTGTGATTTCTTTGAAATTTGTATCAAGTCATCCAGCTTCAGCTTACAAGGCTTTGGCAAAAGAGCAGCTATTGAGGAGCGATTATTTTTGAACGTACCCTTAGGCTTGAACTTCCCAATCTTCTGTTTCTAAAAAAGTCAGTTTTTTGGGGGAGAACTTTGTTTTTTTTTTTTTTTCTTATGAACTGCTTCTTCACCTAGGCAAAATACCTAAGCCACTACTATGGGCACTGGGTAGGACAGTAGCCTCTGGTCTTCTCAGCCTGCTTCTCTCAACATAAAACCTCTTTCCTACAAGCATGCCAGGATGAGAGCAATTAGGACCCAGTATTCTCAGCCTGCTACACTTGAGATAGTGCCTCCATTCTATAGGTAGAGGCTGAATAAAGAAGTCCCAACTATTTCAGCCACACTCACCAGGAATTTATTCTCTTCAATTTGGAAGTACAAAGAAAGAGAAATGCTGGCCTTACGCCCTTCCCAGAAAGATATAGTAACCCTTGATTGGGAGTTGACGGGAGAGGGAACACCATCTTCTTAACCAAACCCATAGAAAATGGAGTTTACTTCAGGATGAGGTGGGTAAAAGGAAGGGAGGCAGCAGGA
>NW_006788566.1:1164049-1219514 GCF_000442215.2 Lipotes vexillifer | reverse complement strand
GCAGGAATATTATTCATTTATTTTTTATTTTATGCCCAATTTTTTAAAAAATTAAAAAATTTAGAATGGTCTTAGATTTTCTGGAAAGTTGTGAGAATAATCCTGACTCAAATGTCTCAGACTCTCACTGTAGTTATTGAGTTTTAATAGTTTTTTTAGCTAGATATTTTTTGTGTTGTTCTCTTAAGACAATTGCCAGAGACTTCAAGTGGCTGGGTTTTTAAATAAAATTTTCAAAAATTTTGCTTTGTTTTGCCTGGGAGTGGGTCTGTGGTACACTTCATGCTACCATCCTGGAAGAAGAATTCAATATCATCCTGCTTTTGAATTTATCTTGATTTATCAGGAAGGGAACAGAACTAATATAACATTTTCCCATAAGCTATCCAATTATCTTAGTATTGACCAAAATTTTTTGTATTTTATTCAGTCATTTGAAATACCTTATTGCACACTGAATTACCATATCCATTGGGTATACTTCCAGATTTTCCATTTTAATGCATTACGCTGTCAGTATATTAATAAAAACCTAATATGTTTTAATTATATAGCCTTTATAAGCTGCTTTAATATCAAATATTTTTATACTTTTTTTCTGACTGTTTCAGTAAGTTTTTTCTTTTAAGTGTGTTTATTATAAACTTTTTGAGATCTACCGGGGGAAAAGAACCTAATGGTAATTTTATTAGGATGACTAAAATGTATAAATTTACCTTGGGATGAGTAGAATATTCATAAATTTAAGTCTTCTTTTCCAAAACCATATATTTCCTGTTTTTAAGTCATTTGGGAATCTTTGAAGTGTTTTATATCTTTCTCATACAGGCTCCGTATATTTCTTGTTAAGCTTATGCTCAATTTTTAAAAACTCTTTTTAAAACAATTTACAGTAGTTTTAGATTCACTGCAATAAAATGTTAAGTAGTACAAAAGGTCCTATGTATCCTATACCCAGTTTCCCGTATTATTAACATCTTACATTAGTATTGTATATTTGTCACAACTAATGAGTAAATAGTGATACATTATTATTAACTAAAGTCCATAGTTTATTCAGGTTTCATTAGCTTTTACCTAATATCATTTTTATGCTCCAGGATCTCATCCAGGATACCACAGTTCATTGGTTCTCCTGAAACTCCTATTAGCTGTGATAGTTTCTTAGGCTTTATTTATTTTTGATGATCTTGAGAGTTTTTAGGAGTACTTATCAAATATATTGTAAAATATCCCTCAACTGGGATTCGTCTGATGTCTTTCTCATGAATAGACTGGGGTTATGTGTTTGGGGGAGGAAGACCACAGCGATAAGGTGCCACTTTCATTACATCTTATCAATAAGACTGACTTATCAAGGATAATGGTAACATTGATAATTTGGCTGAGGTAGTTTTTGCCAGCTTTTTTCACTGTAAAGTTATTTTTTTCCCTATCCATAATGTACTCTTTGGAAGGAAGTCAATATGTGCATCTCACATTTGAGGAGTGGAGATTTATATTCCACCTACTTGGGGGGTATAATCTACATAAGTTATTTGGAATTCTTCCTCAAAGGAGATTTGTCTCTTCTTTTGCATTAATTTATTTAATCACTTATTTATATCAGTGTAGACGCAGGGATATTTATTTTATAGTTTGGGTTATTTTGTCCTTTGTGATATTATCCAATATTACTTTAGTTGCTCAAATTGCTATAGCTTTGGCCCTTGGAAGCTCTTTCAGTTGGCTTCTGCATCCCTTTTACACGTTCACATCATTATAGTTGTTGCTTGCTTGTTTTGTTTTGATTTAGCACTTCCTTAGTTTCTGGCACTAAAAGAGGCTCCAGGGTCAGCTTGTATATTTATTGCCATAGTCCTGAAATTAGCCATTTATAGCCAATTTTAAAATTTAGTTTGTAAATAGGAGATTCTCTTCCTTTATATTTTCTAATTGGTTTTGTTTTTATTCATGAGTAATGTTAATTTTTATAAGTTAATTGCATTACCTGATATAGTTTATTAAATTATCTTGTTGTAGCAGTTTTTACATGAATTCTTTACTTTTCAAGATGCATAGCCATATCATTTACAAATTAGGTTAGCTTAACTTTTCCTTTCCTATATGTAAAATTTAGGTGTTTTCTCCTGTTTAACTACATTGACTAATATCTAAAACATAATACTAAATAGTAGGAAAGATAAAGGGCATCCTTGTCTTGTTTCTGATTATAACAGAGAAGCCTTTATTGTTTCACTATTAAGTCAGATGGTGTTTTGTCTTCTTTGGAAATTTTCTAACAGATATCTTAATAGATAAGTCTATCACTTCTTCCAAGTCAGTGTTAATATGTCACCTTTGCAGTTAGACTTAACATAAGCACCCTAACTAAAATGACACTCACATTACCAAACCAAATCCAATAATACATTGAAAGGATCATACACCATAATCACGTGGGGTTTATTCCTGGGATGCAGGATGGTTCAACATCTGCAAATCAATGAATGTGATACATCATATTAAAAAATGAAGGATAAAAATTATTTGATTATCTCAGTAGATGCAGAAAAACATTTGACAAAATCAACATCCATTTATGGTAAAAACTCTCAACAAAGTGTGTTTAGAGGGAATACATCAACATAATAAAGGCTATATAGGAGAAACCCACAGTTAACATCATACTCTGTGGGAAAAACTGAAAGCTTTTCCTCTAGGACTGGGAGCAAGACAAGGCTGCTCACTCTCACCACTTTTATTCAACATAGTATTGGATGTCCTGGGCAGAGCAACTAGGCAAGAAAAATAAATAAAAGGCATCCAAGCCAAAAAGGAAAAAGTAAAACTGTCACTATTTGCAGATGATATGATACTGTACATAGAAAACCCTGAAGATTCCACCAAAAAATTATTAGAATAAATGAATTCAGTAAAGTTATAGGATATCAAATCAATATATAGAAATCTGTGATGTTTCTACACACTAATAAGAAAGACAAAATAAGAAAACAATCCCATTACAAGTGTATCAAAAAGAATAAAATATCTAGCAATAAATTTAACAAAGGAGGTGAGAGACATGTACACTGAAAACTATAAGACATTGATGAATGAAATTGAAGATACAAAAAATGGAAAGGTATTTCATTCTCATGGGCTGGAAGAATTAATATTGATAAAATGGCCATACTACCCAAGGCAACCTACAGATTCAGTGCAATCCCTATCAAAATTTCAATGGCATGTTTCACAGAACTAGAACAAATAATTCTAAAATTTGTATGGAAACACAAAAGATCCTGAATAGCCAAAACAATCTTGAGAAAGAATAACAAAGCTGGGAGGTATCATGCTCCCTGGTTTCAAACTATACTACAAAGCTATGGTCATCAAAAGGGTATGGTGCTGGCACAGAAACAGACACGTAGATCAATGGAACAGAATTAAGAGTCCAGAAATAAACCCAATTAATCTATTTCAAAGGAACAAAGAACATACAATGGAGAAAGAGCAGTCTCTTCAATGAGTGGTGTTGGTAAAACTGGACAGCCACATGCAAATAAATGAAAAGACCATTATCTTACACTATACACAAAATTAACTCAAAGTGGATTAAAAGTTTGAATGTGAGACCTGAAACCATAAAATTCCTAGAAGAAAACGTGGTAATGTCATTAACATCAGTCTTAGTAATCTTTTTATGGATCTGACTCCAAAGGTAAGGTAAACAAAAGCAAAAATAACAAATGAGACTAAAACTAAAAAGTTTCTCCACAGCAAAGTAAACCATCACCACAGCAAGAAGGCAACAAACTGAATGGGAGAAGATATTTGCAAATCATATATCTGATAAGGGGCTAATATCCAAAATATATAAAGAACTCATACAGGGCTTCCCTGGTGGCGCAGTGGTTGAGAGCCCGCCTGCGCATGTGTGGAGCAGGGGGTATACAGGAAATCTCTGTATCTTCCTCTCAATTTTGCTGTGAACCTAAAACTGCTCTAAAAAATTAAACCTTAAAAATAAACATTATTTGAGTTGGGGGTTTTTGAGCACAAGCCACCTGTTCTCCTTGCTTGGTCCTGCAATAAACCTTTCCCTGCTCCCCAAAAAAAAAAAAAAAAAAAAAAAAAAAACTCATACAACTCAAAACAAAAAACCAAACAACCCAGTTAAAAAATATGCAGAGGACCTGAATAGGCATTTTTCCAAAAGAGGACATACAGCTGGCTAACAAGAGCATTAAAAGATGTTCACAATCACTAATTATCAGGGAAATACAAATCAAAACCACAATGGAATTTCACCTTACACTTGTCAGAATGGCTACTATAAAAAAGACAACAAATAATTGTTAATGAGGGTGTGGAGAAAGGGAACCTTCATCCACTGTTGGCAGGACTGTAAATTGGTGCAGCCACTGTGGAAAACAGTATGGAGATTCCTCAAAAAATTAAGAATAGAACTACCATAAAACCCAATTATTCCATTTCATGGTATTGCACCCTGTGATCGTCGCATATATGCATCCCCATATTCATTACAGCATTATTTATAATAGCCAAGACATGGGAACAACATAAATGTCTATCAACAAATGAATGGATAAAGAAAATGTGGTATATATACAATGGAATACTACTCAGCCTTTAAAAAGAACGAAATTCTGCCATTTGTGACAGCATGGATGGACTTGGAGGGTGTTACACTAAGTGAAATAAGTCAGATGGAGAAAGATGAATACTGTATGTGGAATATAAAGAAAAACAACCAGTAAATTAAAACAAAAAGTTATCAACACACAGAAGAAATTAGTCATTACCAGAGGGGGAGAGCATTGGTGGTGGTGAAATAGGTGAAGGCGGGTCAGCTCTGGTGATGGATGATAACTAGACTTGTGGTGGTCCCTCTGTAGTATATACAGATGTTGAACTATAATGCTGTAACTTGGAAATTATATAAGTAAATAAACAAACAAACAAAACTGCACTCATTCCCACCCCACACATAACAATCAGGCCTTCTAATCTCCCTTGCATAACTTTATTTACTTCCACAAAACTTCTCAACTTTCAAAATACTATATACTGCATTTATTTATTAATCTCATTGTGTATTACCTGTTTCCCTAATGAGAATATAATTTCTCTGAGGACAGATAACTTTGTCTCCTTCACTAATCATCCTCACAGCCTAGAATGATGTCTGGCATACAGTAGTTCCTCAAGCAATATTTTATAATCAATGAATATATGAATTCTTCCTCTTGATCCTCAGAGTATTCCATTTTTATCTCTTCTACAGCAATGTGTTTTTAAGCTGTTTTATTTGTATACCTTGTATTGTACGAATGTTTTAGTCCCATAAGTGTAGGGACTGTGGATTACTCATATATTTATTAATTCCTCCAGCCAGAAATGTGTTTCATATGTAGTCAGTATTCAAAAACAATTTAAAAAGTCCAATTATTACATTTGTGTTTGCAGATCCAGATCAATAACAAGATCTGAGTCTGCTTGCAATATCAATTGCTAATCCAAATGGCACTGATTGAAATTTACCCTCCATCTTTTTGAACCACCAATCACTATTCATTCTCTTATTCCAGCCTCACAGCCTTTCTATTCCTTGAATATATTACATTTATAGAAACTCAGGGAGTATTTTTTCATGTTGTTTTCATTACATGAAATACTTTTTAAAAAGATTTTTAAATAGGTTTAGCGTGATTTTATGTTCACAGCAAAATGTAGTAGAAAATATATCCCTATATCCCATGCCCCTACACATGCACAGCCTTCCCCACTTTTAACCTCCAGCACTAAAGCGGTACATTTGTTATAATCTATTGAATGTCCATTGACACACCATTAACACCCAAAACCCACACCAGGATTCACTCTTGGTGTTGTACATTATATGGGCTTTGACAAAAGTATAATTACATGTATCCATCATTATAGTTGCATACAGAACAGTTTCACTGCCCTGAAAATCCTGTCTTCTGCCCATTCATCATTCTGTCTTTCCTAACCCCAACAACCACTGATCTTTATACTGTCCCTACTTTCACCTTTTCCAGAATTTCATATAGTTGAATTATAAAGTATGTAACCACTTCAGATTGGATTTCTTTACTTAGTAATATGCATTTAAAGTTTCTCCATGTTTTTGAGAGTGTGGAGAAAAAGGAAACCTCCTACACTGTTGGTAGGAATGTAAATTGGTGCAGCTACGGTGGAGAAGTGTGGAGGTTCCTTAAAAAACTAAAAAATAGAGTTACCATATGATCCAGCAATCCCACTCCTGGGCATATATCTGGAGAAAACTGTAATTTGAAGATACATGCACCCTAATGTTCATTGCAACACTATTTACAACAGCCAAGACATGGAAGCAACAAAAATGTCCACCAACAGATGAATGGATAAAGCAGATGTGGTTCATACATACAATGGAATATTACTCAGCCATAAAAAAGAATGAAATAATGCCCTTTGCAGCAACGTAGTTGGACCTAAAGATTATCCTATTAAGTGAAGGAGGACAAAGAAAGACAAATATCATATGATATCACTTATATGTGGAATCTAAAAATATTGATATAAATGAACTTACTTACAAAATAGAAATAGTCTCCAGGCCTAGGAAACAAACTTATGGTTACCAAAAGGGGAAGGGGGGAGGCATAAATTAGCATACATACATATATATATATAATAGATAACCAACGAGGACCTACCATATAGCACAGGGAATTATATTCAATATCTTGTAATAACCTATAATGGAAAAGGATCTGAAAAAGTATATAGACACACACACACACACACACACACACACACACACACACACACACACACGTAAAAAAGGTTCCTCTGTGTTTTAAACAGTTTGATAGCTGATTTATTTTTATTGGTGCATAATGTTACATTGCCTGGATGTACCACTATTTATTCAGATACTGAAGGTCATCTTGGTTGCTTCCATGTCTTAGAAATTATAAATAAAGTTGCAATAAACATCTATGTGCAAGACTTTGTGTGGACACGTTTTTAACTTGATTTGGGTAAATACCAAGGAGTATGATTGCTAGATCACATGGTAACAGTACGTTTAGTTTTGTAAGAAACTGCCAAATTGTCTTCCAAAGTGGCTGTACCATTTTGCATTCACACCAGCAATGAATGAGTTCCTGTTTCTCCATATCATCCCCAGCATTTGGTGTTATCAGTGTCTTAAATTTTTGCCATTCTAGTAAGTCTATAGTGGCATCACATTGTAGTCTTAATTTTCATTTCTCTAATTACATGTGATGGTGAACATCTTTTCACATGCTTATTTGCCACCTGTCTATCTTTGGTGAGCTGTCTGTTCATATCTTTAGCCCATTTAAAAAAATTTTATTGGAGTATAATTGATTTACAATGTTGTGTTAGTTTCAGGTATACAGCAGAGTGATTCAGTTATACATATACATATATCCACTCTTTTTTAGATTCTTTTCCCATATAGGTCATTACAGAGTATTGAGTAGAGTTCCCTGTGCTATATAGAAGGTCCTTATTATCTACTTCATATATAGTAGTGTATATGTCAGTCCCAATTTCCCAGTTTATCCCCCCCCCCATCCCCTGGTAACCATAAGTTTCTTTTCTACATCCGTGATTCTACTTCTGTTTGTAAATAAGTTCATTTATACCCTTTTTTAAAATAGATTCCAAACATAAGAGATATCATATGATATTTGTCTTTCTGTGTCTGACTTACTTCACTCAGTATGACAATCTCTAGGTTCATCCATGTTGACGCAAATGGCATTATTTTGTTCTTTTTATGGATGAGTAATATTACATTGTATATGTGTACCACATCTTTGTTCATTCCTCTCTTGATGGACATTTAGGTTGCTTCCATATCCTGGCTATTGTAAATAGTACTGCAATGAACATTGGGGTGCATGTATCTTTTTGAATTATGGTTTTCTCTGGGTATATGCCCATGAGTAGGATTGCTGGACCATATGGTAGTTCTACTTTTAGTTTTTTAAGGATCCTCCATACTGTTCTCCACAGTGGCTGTATCAATTTACATTCCCACCAACAGTGCAAGAGGGTTCCCTTTTCTCCATACCCTCTCCAGCATTATTTGTAGATATTTTGATGATGGCCATTCTGACCGATTTGAGGTGATACCTCATTGTAGTTTTGATTTGCATTTCTGATGTTGAGCATCTTTTCTTTAGCCCCTTTTTAATCAGGTTGTTCATTTTCTTGTACAATTTTAAGAGTTCTTTATTTACTTTGGATAATAGCCCTTTATCAGATGTCTTTTGCAATTATTTTCTTCCATTCTGTGGCTTATATTCTATTTCCCTTGACAGTATCTTTCACCAAGCGAAGTATTTAATTTTAATGAAGTTCATTTTTTTAATTCTTTCTTTCATGGATTATGTCTTTGGTATTGTATCTAAAACTTTATAGCCAATCCTGCTGTCATCTAGAATTTCTCTTGTTATCTTCTAGAAGTCTTAGACTTTTGCATTTTACATTTAGATCTATGATTAATTATGAGTTGATTTTTGTGAAGGGTGTAAGGTCTCAGTCTAGATTCATGTTTTTGCATGTGGATATCCAGTTATTCATGCAACATTTGTTGAAAAGACTGCCCGGGCTTCCCTGGTGGCACAGTGGTTGAGAGTCAGCCTGCCGATGCAGGGGACATGGGTTCGTGCCCTGGTCTGGGAAGATCCCACATGCCGTGGAGCGGCTGGGCCTGTGAGCCATGGCCGCTGAGCCTGTGCGTCCGGAGCCTATGCTCCTCAACGGGAGAGGCCACAACAGTGACAGGCCCGCATACCAAAAAGAAAAAAAAGAAAAGAAAAGACTGTCTTTCGGGCTTCCCTGGTGGTGCAGTGGTTAAGAATCCTCCTGCCGATGCAGGCGACACAGGTTTGAGCCCTGGTCCAGGAAGATCCCACATGCCGCAGAGCAACTAAGCCCATACACCACAACTACTGAGCCTGCACTCTAGAGCCCATGAGCCACAACTACTGAGCCTGCACTCTAGAGCCCATGAGCCACAACTACTGAAGCCCGTGCACCTAGAGCCCATCCTCTGCAACAAGAGAATCCACCTCAATGAGAAGCCCACACACAGCAACGAAGAGTAGCCCCTGCTCACTGCAACTAGAGAAAGACTGCGTACAGCAACGAAGACCCAGTGCAGCCAAAAATAAATAAATAATTTTTAAAAGAAGACTACCTTTCTCCATCGTATTGCCTTTGTTCCTGTTTCAAACAGGAACCATATTTTGACCATATTTTTGTGGGTCTGTTTCTGGGCACTCTATTCTGTTCCATTGATCTATTTTGTCTATTCTTTCACCAATACCACTCTGTCTTCATTATTATAACTTTATATTTAAGTATTGAAGTTGGATAGTGTTAGTACTCTCATTTTGTTCTTCTTCAAGATTTTGTTGGCTATTCTGTTTTTTGGGGTTTTTTTTGTCTTTCCATTTAAATTTTAAAATCAGTTTGTCAATAGCCAAAGAAATGACTTGCTGGGATTTTGATTGGGATTTCTTTGGATCTATAGACAGAGTTTTAAAGGAAAGACATCTTGACAATATTGAGTCTTCCTCTCCTTGAACATTGAATCTCTCTCAATTTAATCAGTTTTTTATTTTGTTCTTCAGAGTTTTGCAGCTCTCATATTGATCTTATACATACTTTGTTGGATTTATACCCAAGTATTTCATTTTGGGGGGTAATAATTTAGTGTGTTTTTGTGTTTTTAATTTGAAATGCCACTTATTTATTGCTGGTATATAGGAAAGTGATTGACCTCTGTATATCAACCTTATATCTTGAAATCACTGTAATTGTTTTTAGTTCCAGGTGTTTTTTTGTCAATTCTTTCAGATTTTCTACATAGGCAGTCATGTCATCTGTGAACAAAGACAGTTTTCTTTCTTCCTTCCTAATCCATATACCTTTTATTTCCTTCTCTTACTGCACTAGCTACATCTTCTTATATGATGTTGAAAAAGAGTGGTTAATGGGGACATCTTTGCCTTGTTCTTGCTTCAAGTTTCTTACCATTAAGTATGATGTTAGCTGTTGTGGTTGTAGATGTTGGCATTTTGAGATGTTAGTTGTCATGTTGAGAAAGTTCCCCTTTATTTCTAGTTTATTGAGAGTTTTTTCTAAAGAATGTGCATCGCATTGGATTTTGTCATGATTTTTCTACATCTATTTATGTAACTATGTGCTTTTTCTTCTTTAGCTTGTTAATGTGATAGATTACATTAACTGATTTTTGAATGTTAAGCCAGCCTTACACAACTGTTATAAATCCCACTTGGTCATAACATATAATTAGTTTTACACATTGTTGGGCTTGATTTGCTAATGTTTTGTTGAGGATTTTTGCGTCTACATTCGTGAGAGTTATTGCTCTGTAGTTTTCTTGTAATGTGTGGTTTTGATATTAAGGTAATGCTGGTTTCATAACATAAGTAAGAAGTAGCCCCTCTTCTTCTATCTTTTGGAAGAGATTGCAGAGACCTAGTAGAATTTCCACCTTAAATATTGGATAGAATTCACCAATGAACCCATCTGGCTCTGTTTTGTTTTGTTTTGGAAGGTTATCACTTATTAATTCAAGTTTTAAATAGATACAGGTCTATTCAGATTGTGTAGTTCTTTTGTGAGGCTTGGCAGATTCTGTCTTTAAAGGAATTGGTCCATTTAACCTAGGTTATCAAATTTGTGCCCATAGCATTGTTGATAGTATTCCTTTATTGTCTTTTAAACGTCCATGCAGTTTTTGGCAAAGTCTCCCCTTTCATTTCTGTGATCATTAATTTCAGCATTCTCTATTTTTTCTTAGTTAGCCTGGCTAGAGTTTAATGAATTTTATTGATCTTTCCAGAGAGTCAATTCTTGGTTTTGTTTATTTTCTCTTTTGATTTTCTGTTTTCAATTTCAGTAATTTCTGATCTAAATCTTTTCTTCTGCTTACTTTTTTTTTTGCGGTATGCGGGCCTCTCACTGTTGTGGCTTCTCCCGTTGTGGAGCAACAGGCTCCAGACGCGCAGGCTCAGCGGCCATGGCTCACGGGCCTAGCCGCTGCGCGGCATGTGGGATCTTCCCAGACCGGGGCACAAACCCGTGTCCCCTGCATCGGCAGGCGGACTCTCAACCACTGCACCACCAGGGAAGCCCTCTTCTGCTTACTTTGAATATAATTTGTTGTTCTTGTTCTAGTTTCCTAAAGTTGAAACTTATCAATAGGTTACTGATTTTTAGCTCATTCTTGTTTTATAATATATACAATCAATTCTATAAATTTCCCTCTAAGCACTGCTTTTACTGCCTCACTCAAATTTTGATAAGTTATGTTTTCATTTTTATTAGGTCAAATTTTAAAATTTCTCGTGATATTTCTTCTGTGATCCATGTGTTACTTACAATTGTGCTGGTTCATCTCCAAGTATTTTGAGATTTTCCAGCTACATTTCTGTTTTTCATTTCTAGTTTAATTCCTTTTTTTGTCTGAGAGCATACGTTGTATTACTTCTATTCTTTTAAATTTGGTAAGGTGTGTTTCATGACCCAGAATGTGGTCTGTCATGGTAAATGTTCCATGTGAGCTTGAGAAGGATGTGTGTTCTACTGTCATTGGGTGGAGTAGTCTATATATGTTGATTATATCTAGATAATTGATATAGATGTTCAGTTAAACTATGTTCTTACTGATTTTCTGCTTGCTGGACCTGTACATTACTGATAGAGAGGTGTTGAAGTTTCCAGTTATAATAGTGACTTCATCTACTTCTCCTCCTTGCAGTTCTAGCAGTTTTTGCCTCATATAGTTTGATGCTCTGTTTTTAGGTACATACACACATCAAAAATTGTTATGTCTTCTTGAAGAATTGACCCTCTATCATTAAGTAATGTCCCTCTTTATTCCTTCTAATTTCTCTTGCTCTGAAGAAGCTCTGTTTGAAATTAATATAGCTACTCTAATTTTCCTTTGATTAGTGTATCTTAGTATATTTTTCTCCATCCTTTTAATGTACGTGTCTGTGTTTAAAGTGAGTTTCTTGTAGACAACATATAGATAGTTGAGCCTTTTTTTTTTAACCCACTCTGACAATCTCTGTCCTTTAATTGATGCATTAGACCATTGACATTTAAAGTGATTATTGATATAGTTGGATTAATGTCTACCATATATGTTACTGTTTTCTATTTGTTGATCTTTGTTCTTGTTTTTGTCTTCCACTCTTTCTGTCTTTTGTGGTTTTAAATAAGTACTTTGAATAATTCCATTTTCTCTCTTTTATCAGTATATCAATTGTACTTCTTTTTTACAATGCAAAATTTTCCATGTATATTTATAACTATTCCAACATTCAAATACACTATAGTGCTTAATAGGTAGTGCAAGTACCTTATACTAATAAAGTATTCCTTACTCCTCTCTTCCATCCCTTATACCATTGTTGCAATTCATTTAAATTATACATAATTTATAATCACTAAGCACATTGTTGCTATTATTATTTTATTTATTTGTATTTTGGCTGCACAGCATGCAGGATCTTAGTTCCCAGACCAGGGATTGAACCCATGCCCCCTGTAGTGGAAGCATGGAATCCTACCCATTGCACTGCCAGGGAATTCCCACCATTATTATTTTGAACAAACTGTTATCTCTTAGATTAATTAAGAATAAGAAAAATGAAATACTTTATTTTATCTTCACTTTCCACAGTGCTCTATCTTTATGTAGATCCAAGTTTCTGACCCATATTATTTTCTTCCTCTCTGAGAAAATTCTTTTCACATTTCTTGTGAGACAAGTGTACTTTACTCGTCTGAGAACATCTTTATCCCTCCTTTACCTTTGAAAGATAATTTTTCAGGGTACAGAATTCTGACTTGGTGGAGTTTTTTTTTTTAACTTTAAATATTCACTCCATTTTCTTCTTGCTTGCATGGTTTCTGAGGAGAAACGGGATGTAATTCTTATCTTTATTCCTCTATAGGTAAGGACTCCCCACCCACCCCTGGTTTCTTTCCGGAGTTTTTCTTTATTATTGATTTTCTGAAGTTTTGAGTATGATGGATATGCCTAGATGTTTTCTTAAGCAGTTATCTTGTTTGGTGTTCTTTGAGCATCCTGGATCTGTGGTTTGGTTTCTGACATTAATTTGGAGAAATTCTCAGCACTATTACTTCAAATATTTCTTCTGTTCCTTTCTCTCTTCTTCTTCTGGTATTCCTATTACCTGTATGTTTTACCTTTCATAGTTTTCCTACACTTCTTGGATATTCTGTTCCATCTTTTTCAGTCCATTTTCTTTCTGATTTTCAATTAAGAAGATTCTGTTGACATATTCTCAAGCTCAGAGAGTCTTTCCTCAGCTGTGTCCATAAATATCATAAATCAAAGATATTCTTCATTCCTGTTATAGTGTTAGCATTTCTGTTTGATTCTTTCTTAGAATTTCCATCTCTCTGTTTACCCAGTTATGCTTGTGTGTTGTCTAATTTTTTCCATTAGAGACTTTAGCATATTAATCATAGTTATTTTATTCATTAATTGCTTCTCTGATCATTCCAACTTTCTTGCCATATTTGCCTCTGATCCTGATGCTTGCTCTGTCTCTTAAAACTGTGTTTTTTGCCTTTTAGTATGTAGTTGTTTATAGAAAGCTGGACATAATGTCCTAGGTAAAAGAACCTGTGGTAAATGGTCTTTCAGTAATATGCTGGTGAGGTTCAGGGAGAAAGAAAGTGTTCTATAGTCTTATGATTAGCTCTCAGTCTTTTAGTAAGCCTGTGCCCCTGGACTGTGAACTTCAAAAGTGCTTCCATCCTCCCATCCCTTTAGGTGGGACAATGGGATGGACAGAAGGGGCTGGCATTGAGTATTTCTCTTTCCCCCATTTCCCCTATTCCTCATTTGAAAAGCAAGAGGAAGGTGGAGTTGGATATTTCCTTTCCTCCCCGTCATTTAGGCTTTGATAAAACTCCAGTAGGTCAGGCTCTACTAAAATAGTTTCCCTTGAGGGTAGGCCTTGTTAAGAACAACAGAATGCTTTGGTACGTTTCAAAAAGGTGTATTTCTCCTCCTCCTGCCAGAATCATGAGGAAGTTTTCTTCTCATCATAACTGTGAGAACATAGTATAGTTCCTGGCAGTAAAACACAAAAGTGTAGGCATGCTCCCCCCAAGACTGGCATCTCCTGGAGTTTTTAACTCTCAGATTTGTTTACATTGAACCTTCAGCCGTTTTCGAACTACAGGTTAAGTTTCCCTACTCTGGTACTGGTTTCTATTTACATTTCTGCTTATGGGTGTCTGCTCGAAAAGTTACGATCTGTATATCTGACTGGCTGTTTCTCCATTTTGGGGGGCAGTGATTTTCCCTGTAATCTCAGTTATCTGATAGATCTGAAAAGAGTTGTTGGTTTTCAGTTTTTCAGCTTTTTACTTGTTGTTAGTATGGAGTGATGACTTCCAAGCTCCTTTCCTGATGGACTGGAAACCAGACAGAATATTTTCTTGATCTTCATGCAGCATCCCCACTTCATAAGTCACAAGGCTTTGTTTAATATATCTTATAACTATCAACTATGAACGAGTTAGTTAGTTTACTTTTTGTTTCTGTCTCTCCAACTAGAAAATGAAGGATATTCCATGGAAACATGAACTTGTATGTCTTTTTTTTTTTAATTTTTATTTATTTATTTATTTATATTTATTTTTTGGCTGTGCTGGGTCTTTGTTTCTGTGCGAGGGCTTTCTCTAGTTGCGGCGAGCGGGGGCCACTCTTCATCATGGTGCGCGGGCCTCTCACTGTCGCGGCCTCTCTTGTTGCGGAGCACAGGCTCCAGTCGCGCAGGCTCAGTAGTTGTGGCACATGGGCCTAGTTGCTCCGCGGCATGTGGGATCCTCCCAGACCAGGGCATGAACCTGCGTCCCCTGCATCGGCAGGCAGACTCTCAACCACTGCGCCACCAGGGAAGCCCCTCTTTTGTATGTCTTCTTGATCACTCTATTTCTTTCATCTAAAGCAATGACTAGCACTCAGTAGGCTCTCTTAATCATTTTGTAAGTAAATGGATGAATGAGTTATCAAGGGGTGCCTGAAATAACAGGGTAAATCTGTTATTTGTGTTTGTGTGATTCTTTGATTTGTTTTGGATTTTTCCACTTGTTTATCTTAGAGATATGTTTCCCTAGATGTAGATGACACTCTAAATATGCTTTTGAAATAGAAATTCATCAGTATGTGGGCCAGTATCAATAATAATAGTTGTTAATCTCTCAGTCTATGGCTGTGCATTTAAGCAGAATTATCTGTAACAGTCAATCCCTGTTGGATTCAGTTTCTTAAAAAATAAATTAATGCAAAGCGAACAATGGGAAGCAGTATGGAACAGATTTAAAAGGTAAATACCAATATAAAAGTTATTGTTACATGGCACTGGTGGGTTTTAGGTGACCCCATAGGCCTTCTATGGCTTGCTGAGAGTACATTCATCTCTAACTTTAGGAGTCCTGAATGCTACACACTAATAGCAATTAGCATTGTGATTCTGGGCACAGTCAGTTGCCAAGTTTCCATTCAGCTACTTTTTAGCAGCCTTTCCAAACACTGACCTTTTCATTATCATTGTAGTTTCCTTGTTTGTTTGTTTTCCCCAATGTTTTTGATTCTTAATGCTGTTTATTTATAATGGTTTCTGGACTTTTTGCATGGCATGTATAAAGACATAAGAAAAGAGGTAAAAATTGTAATAATTTCATATATTTAAAAACAAAGATGCCAAGAATGCTTTTCATAAAAACTGAATGCCTCATTGTAATGATAAATAATTTTACAAATTGTGAATATTTGAATAATCAATCTTGAGAAATTGTATCTAAAATTCTAGTGATGATCATCATCTCTCTTAGACTATAAGTATCAGACCCTTCTTTAGAAACTAATTTAATTGGTCTCTAACTCCTTAAGAGGAGTATGTCGGGCTTCCCTGGTGGCGCAGTGGTTGAGAGTCTGCCTGCCGATGCAGGGGACACGGGTTCGTGCCCCGGTCCAGGAAGATCCCACATGCCATGCAGTGGCTAGGCCCGTGAACCATGGCCGCTGAGCCTGCACATCCGGAGCCTGTGCTCTGCAACGGGAGAGGCCACAACAGTGAGGCCCGCATACCGTGAAAAAATAAAAGAAAAAAAAGAGGAGTATGTCTTGTGTATTAATTACATGTGTCCTAATCTATAATTAACAGTTAAGAACAAATAAAGGCTTTGCTCATGTATTTTTTTATTCTATCAAATTTTATTTGTAATTAAGTTTATTAATTACAAGTATGACCCAAAACGCTGTCACTCATTCTCTAATAGTTATCTAAATGTGGCCTGACAAAACTGTTTATGAGGATATCAGTTTTGGATTTTCTTCCATTTTGATGATCAATAATGTAACAGTTGATTATATCAGTGAGCTAACCTGACTGAATTGGCCCTACAAGCCCCAGTCCAGCTGTGGTTATTTAAAAAAAAAAAAGTCAAATAGTGTTACAGGATCATATTGATATGTTTTCACTGGGTTGCTTGGCTTAACAACAGCCACTTGTTATTAAGGCTTAAAACAAACAAATAAGCATTTCTGACTTATGTTACTTTAGGGTTTAAGGTACCTTTAACTCTGTGGAGGTCTCTTGAGTTTTTTGGCATATGTTGGCCTTATTAGACTTTACTGGGTCAGTATGTGCTGGGCTCAGTTAGACGTGGCTACACATGTCTCTGCATTTCTTGCCATTCAGAAATCTACACTAATGTATCCATTATCTTGGACATACTATTCTAATGATTGAGGGCCATATCTTTTAATGATTGAAAGCAACAAGGCCACAGGCCACAATTGCTTTTAAAGCTTCTGTTCACATGCAGCAAATGTGGCATGGCCATGATCAACCTCAACAGGGCAGAAAACATGGCAAGGACAAGAATGGAAGAAATGATAGTGAATAATAGTTCAATTTACCACAAAAGATTACTTCACCAACATACTCCTCTTTATTCCTAACTTTTATCCCTTAACATGGATAACAAATACCTATTTTTAGAACAGAAGGTTTCCAGTTATGATATTACATTCAGATATCAAGGACAAACACCAGATATTTTTGTTCTTTTCCTAACCATCAAAAGTATCATTGATTAATGTATTTAACCTTTCTTAAACCTATTAGTTTTTAGCCTGTAACCTCTTGAGTAATATGTTTTACACATTTAGTTTTGATTAAATTTTACTTTTACTTAGAAAAGACAATTTTGTGTATTTATAAACAATTTTAGAACAGTCAGCTGGTGTGACAATTTTGAAAATCTAGTTAAGAATTAATTAGATAAACATGAATGTTAATATGTCTAAGTAGTTCATTGATAAGTTGTATTACCTCTTTACTATACAAAAATATATTGTTTGAATATTTCACTTGGTTTTGTTTCTGAAATGTGCCCAAGACTGTATGGCTTTCCTCAACTGTCAATTGGATCTGTTGTGACAGAATGTATCATAACATGGTGTATACAACTTGAACTAGGAAAATACGTATGACTCTATAGTCATTAGTCATCCTTTAACATCTGATGTAACAGTGAATTAGTTTTGCCACTTTTCTCTCTTTCACTATTTCCTTCTTGTTTTAAAAACGCAACTATTAAACATCCAATCACATATAGCACTACACTGGCAGACACAGATCCTCAAACACGAAGCATGCGTGTGTATGTTTGAGAGAGAGAGGGAGGGAAACTCCTATCCCATGAGACCATTTCTGGTCTTGCCCTTCTCTTACAAGTAGTCTTCCTATCAATTTTCTGGTTGCTTTGGTTCAGCATAGGTATAACAGGACAAACATAAGAAAGAAATATCTGTGCTCAAGTACACATAGAGGAAGCCGGGACAGCTGTAAAAGTGACTAATGTTAATAATCTGGAGCTATTCAACTTTGTCAACCAAAGGAAAAATAATTCTCTTTCTAGCTTCTCTGAAAAGGCATAAGAGCCCATCTGTGTAGTGTTCACACAGTCTGCTTCCTTCTGAGGAGTCCCAGAAATAATGTTTGGTAGAAAGCCCACCAGTCCCATTTACTCTATGAAAGAGTACTGAATGCCACCAGACCTGCCATGAGTGACTTTTTGCTCCTCATTTAGTCACAGTAAGAGTTATTTTCACACAGCAAGGGACAGGAAACTTTCAAACTAATAAAAGCATACTTCCAAAGAAATTTGCAAGAACAATTGAAATGACTAGTAAACATTATCCAGTAAAATAATAGTAAAGCTATAAGCAGAAACCACAGGACTAAGAATAGTGTCAACAGGGTAGGTGGGACTCTTCACTTGAGGCATAAGGACAAACCCTAACACTAAAGACCAAATCTGAATTGGAAATAGCCAATAATAAGTGAATAATATTTAAATGAACTTAAAATACATTACTAAAGTAAACCGTTAAATTATTTCACTGCTTGTTCTTCCTGTTGACCAATTTAGGACAGTATATTTGCATCACAAAATTTTGGTAACAGGTATCTTTTTTTATTTTTTGCTTTTCTTCCTACATATTTTTACATTGAATGTTTTATGTGAAGTGAGTGAATAATCATACACCAAGAAAGAGTTCATTATTGATATATTTTCAGTTGCCCACTTATAAAATCAGCCACTGAATTATTCAAAAGTTGAAGTATTGGACAGCATAGATCCAACAAGTATACTTATTTAACCATTCCCAAAACAGATGGAATCTAATTTCCTCAGGAAACTGTATATTTACAGTTTTTTAATTTACATAATTTACAAAAATTTACATATTTACAAAAAGCTTTTTTTTGTCTCTTTCCTACAGCTCAATCCCCTTATTAGTTTTTTACTTAAACTTTTAAGAATTTTTAGATAATTGTATATTCTCACATGGTTGTAAGAATAAAACATAGAGACACCATAAAACATAGAGACACACTTTACCCAATTCCCCTCAATGACAACATCTTGCAAAACTATAGTACAATATCACAACCAGTATACTGACATAAATACAATTCATCTGTCTTAAGATTTTCTTGTTTTACTTGTACTCATTAATGTGCATTCATGTTTAGATTTATGTAGTTTTTTCCTGTATCTACAACCACAATAAATACAGAACATTTCCATGAACACAAGGATCCTTGATGTTGCCCTTTAATAACCACGCACACACATGTACATCCTTTCCTCTACCCTACCTTAACACCTGCTAGTCAGTTCTCCATTTCTTTAACAGTGCATTTTTAAGAATGTTATATGGAGATGTCAGAGAAAATGGCAAAGTAAGGAACTCTGAAATTCCACCCATCCTTAAAAGTAATGAAAAAAACAAAGGAAACAGTCAGAATGAACGTTTCAGAAGTTAACCAAAATCCTGCAGCAACCCAATAGTTTGCAGCAATCCATTTTTAAGAAAAATTGCTGAATATCAGTAAGAATAGGGAGCTTTGGAGAATTTTAACTTACTCTAATCTGATCCTACAGTCCCCAGCTCAGAAGTAGCATTGAAAATAACACACATTCACATTACTGGAGGGAGAAAAATGGAACTCAGTCTCAAAGATTTGTTATTATTTGATTTGGCTGGTGGCTCACTGGAAGGCCACCTGAAAATATTTGTATTATTTTTCCCAGGTCAGAATTGATGCAGTGCTCAATTGCTATATGGGGAATGTCTGTTGAAACATTTGCAGGCAAATATTTTAATCACCTATGATTAAGGTGATGGATAACAGCTGAGAAAAACAAGAGGCTAACCAAAAATCTTGCGAGCAAGTGTTGGGGGAAAAGATTACATAAGGGCTTTTAAAAATTCTAACATACTTCTGAGAATCCAGAGGGTAATGTGCAAGACCAGGGCTGTGAACATGCCCAGGAAAGACTTGAGAAGACCCTAAGCTCTCACTTCTGGTTGACCTTGAAGCTCTGTGCAAGCATGAGGTGAACGCTAAAGCAGAATTCTAAACTTCCCAGTTGAGTGTTGAAAGGGTTGCCCAACTTGCACAAAGAGCCTTTGCACAAAACACAGGAGAGATTTTGCTTCCAATAGTTTAAGGAAATATCTGTTGCTGACTGGAAAACTAATAAAGCCTTCATTGGCCAACCAAGAATATGGATTTACAGAATTAGTTCAAAAAAGTTACAAAACAACTACAAAAGCAACAAAAGCAAGCCCTGGGTAGAAGAGAGAATCTAACCTCCAGAGTTGTTGCATTATAATATTCAAAATGCCTGGTTTTCAATAAAAACTTACAAGGACTGCAAAGAAACAAGAATTCAAGTCATACACAAGAAACAGAAGCAATCAATAGAAACTATCCCTGAAGAAACCTAGATGTTTGACGTATGAGAAATAATTAAAATAATCTATTGTAAATATGTTCAAAGAGCTAAAGGAAATCATGTCCAAAGAACTAAAGAATATGAGACCAATGTGTCACAAAATTGAGAAGATCACTAAAGAGTTACAAATTCTGGAGTTGAAAAATGCAAGTGAACTTAAAAGTTCACTAGATAAACAGCACACATGAGCAGGCAGAAGAAAGTATCAGTAAATTTGAATATGGTCAATGCAGATTATTTACTCTGAAAAATGGGAAAAAATGAAGAAAAATGGATAGAGCACATGAGTAGTGTTGCACATCAACAAGTATGCCAACATATGTAAAATGGGAGTCACAGATGAATGGGCAGAGATTTAAGGGGCAGAAATAATATTTTTAAAAGTAATGAATGAGAAAACCCAAATTTGATGAAAACCCTTACTTACACATCCAGGGAGCTCAACAGACTTCAACTAAGGTAAACTTAAAAAGATCTACAATTAAACATATTATAGTCTGTCAAACATCAAAAACAAAGACAATCTTGAAAGCAGCAAGAGTGTTCTTGGTGTGGTATGTGGTTATCACATGTATCCAGGACATTTTGTGTATTATGTTAGGAGACTCTTGATCCTAATTAAACATTCTATTTTAGCAGGAAGGCATCCTGTTTAAGTTTAGAATGTAGGTTATGGTCTGCTTTTGTTGGCTGGGTTATCAGTGACACTTTAGTTTTCCAAGTCTTTGCAATGCTATCCTGGTTTGCATCATTCTTTTGACTCCACTTGAGTTCCCACTAGATCCCTGTTTGTAACATCTGTGGTGGAAGGCACTTCTTTGTGTGGCTGTGTGATATTAGATGAGCTTTCAGGAATACTAGAATCTTGTGATGATGGGTGTTTCCCCTGGTCTGTGTTTCAGCAATCTGGTTACAATGAGTTTACCCCTCTTTCTGCTTGTGCTGCTGAGGGAGGAAAGCACCTTCCTGGGTCAAATTTTGCTGCAGGATGGAAGTCAGAGGCAGCACTGTCTGCCATTTAGTGGAAGGTTGGGAGTACCCAGAACTGTCTAACCAACTGCCATGGGGTAGAAGCCTGAGAGATGCTGGGTTTAGTTGTTTCTCCACCACTGTGTGTAGGATTGGGAGCCTTCTGTCCTGGGTTACCTTCTGCTGGTGGTGGAGGGCCAGGAGACACCAGGCCTGCAGGTGGTGCTGGTAGTGGAATAGGTGCCAACCTGCTGCTGCCAGGTGTGGGACGGGGAATGGGTTGACCAGCCCAGTTTCAGCCTTTGCTGATGCTCTGGCACAGTGACCCACTGCTGCTAGGGTATGTGCGTACCCACTAAGTTCCTGCTGTGCTTTCCCTTTATAAGTTCTTTGGCCAGAGGGAACAGGCTTTTTAGTTGGTTTGTTTGAAATTTAAAGGCAAAAGGAGTTAACCCATTTTGTAAGAATTGTAGATCTTTAGAATTCAAAATAATATGTGCCAAGGGTCACACATGAGTATTAGAAGAAGGTGTTAAACATAGCAAGTGTCATATTGTGTCAGCAGCCATTTACTATATACTCAGCACTGTGCCAGGCATTATGTATATGGTAAACAGGTATAATGTTTATGTACCTTCATATTTATGCATATTGTTTAAATTCATTTATTTGTATTCTAATTTAAATTTGTAACATAATGTGTTCATTGGCTAGCTTTTATTTTCTTTACCAAATAATCTGATTTTGTTTATGGGAAATAGACTCAATAAAACAGTGATACAACTATATATATATGTATATGTATATCTATATATGTATATTTATATGCATATATTTATATATCCACATACTGCATACAGAGATATTTATATCTCTGTCTATTGTATATATTATATGTGTATGAAAAGTAGGTATCTATTGATATCAAGTTATATAAAAAGATTCCTAACTGTCTATCCATCCGTCTGTTAAATCAGTGCATTTTCAGCAGAAAAGGGAAAATAAACTATTTCTTCCCTTAAATCTGAAATTTATCTATTGTAGATAAACAATTAGAGAATATTTTATTCTAGTATATAAACATATAGTATTAATGTGCTTACTTGTATTAGCTATAGAGTCAAGTGTCTTTGTTAAGAGTCTAAAATGCTTCAAGTTAGCCTCAATCACTTAGTACTTTTTTTTAGGCTCTTACATATTTCACTGTTCCTTTTCTGCATCTGAACAACAAGAAATCCTGTATCCCATTTAAGTGAGTGGTGAGCCTTATAATCAACCCCTTTCAGCTAGAGAATGTGTATATTTCTTTATTTTAACCATACAAGTAATACTTTGAATATCTAGCAATGTTTTTGACTCAGTGCTAGGATTCTATCTGAATAAACATCAATATTGTCAAATCCTTTAGCTGTATTAGAAAATGGAAGGTAAAGATCTTTACTTTTTATTTTTGGATTAAATCAAAGAGAGTCATTTTTGTGCTACTATTTTGAGATGACAGTTTTATTCAATTAGTAGTTTTACACTAACACATTTCTTTTTGACAAGAATTTGTTTGCATTAATGAGATATAAAATATTTCCTAAGCATAAGAAAGGATACCAGCATTGATTCAGTGTTCTTAATAATTAGTTGTGCCTTTAAAAAAAAATCTGAAAAAGAATATTTTAATGGATTCTTTTTGGCTAGTCTTAGAAATATGGGTTCATTAATGCATTTTATTATAGACCCCACAGGTAAGGGATACATAAAAGTATTTCTTGTTTATGTGCAAATTTCCATATGCACTGATACTCTTTTTAAGGGCTCTAATACTCATTCCAAAATATTAAAAAATAATTACAAATTTATTGTAAGGAGAGTCCCCTCTCCAGAAAACTCTGGCTAAATTTTGACGGAAGATAACAGTTGTCATATTAAAAAAGAAAGAAATTTGGACATTACATTATATTCTAAATTTAATCAGTAACATATTGAGGTTTTATAAGAATTTGCCAAAAATATTTCCTGAAGTTGTACCATTTTATTACATTCCCATTTTACACTTTCCACAATGCCTGACATTTAGAGTAAAAGAGTCTTGGCCTAGAGTTTTCTTTGTGTGAAGATACTGATAAAAAAGTTAATTTATTTAATAGATATAAAACTACTTAGATTTTCTGCTTCATGTTTAGTCAACTTTGGCAAGTTGTATTTCTGCAATGAATGAGAGTTCTATTGCTCCACATCCCAGAGAACACTGTATTGTTAGGCTTATATATTTCAGCCATTCCAGTGAGTGTTTTGTTCATGTGAATTTTCATTTTCTAATGTCTAAAGATATTGAGAATTTTTCACATGCATATTGGATATTTGTACATCACCTTTTGTGAAATGTCTTTTCAAATATTTTGGCATTGAAAAAATATTGTATTTTGTTATTAAGTTGTAGGAGCTCTTTATATATTGTATATACAAATCACTTGTCAGATACAAGATTTATGAATATTTTCTCCCAGTTTCTGTCTTTTCAATTACTTATTAGTGGCTTTTGGAGAGCAGAAGTTTTAAATTTTGATGAAGTCTAATTTATCTTTTTTTTTTCTTTTATGTTCATTGTTTCCCTTATAAGAAGAAGTATTTTACCAAGGATGGAAATACTTTTCTCCTGTTTTCTTTAATAAATATTATAGTTTTCCATTTTATTTTTAATTCTGTGATTCATTTTGAATCAATATTTGTGTATGATATGAGATAGGAATAAAAGTTGTCCTTTTTCTCCCTTACAGATATTTAGTTACTTCTTGACAGTTGGTTGAAAATACTGTACTTTCCTCATTGATTTACCTTGGGAGTGTTATTAAAAATCAATTAACCATATATGTATGAGTCTACTTCTATACTCTCCATTTTGTCAAATTTAAATATATGCCTATTCCAATTACACACTTTCTGATTGCTGTAACTTTGGACTGAATCTTGAAATCACATGGTTAATATATCAAACTTTATTTTTTAATATTTTTTCTATTGTAGGTTATTTACATTTTCATGTATCTTTTAGAATAACCTTTTAAATTTATACGGAAATAGTCTGCAGGGATTTTAATCAAGATTGCATTAAATCAATAGGTTAATTTGGGGAAAATTTTATTTTATCACTATTGAGTCTTCCAATTGATGATGATGGTTTAAATTTCCATTTTTAGAGTTTATTTTTAAAACTTCTCTCATCAATATTTTGTGGGTTTGTTGTATCAATCTTGACATATTTAAAAATATATTCCTATGTATTTAACTATAACTTTAATGAAATTGTATATGACACATTTTAAGTTTTAAATTTTGTTCATAGCATATATAAATGAAATTGATATTGGCCTTGTACTACTAAATTTACTTACTAGCTATTGTAGATTATTGTAGACTCCTTAGGATGGTCTTTATATATGATCATGTCATCTCTGAATAAACATAGTTTTGCTTTTTCCTTTTTTATCAGTATGCATTTTATTTCTTTGTCTCACCTTATTTCACTAAGAGGACCTTCAGTAAAATGCTGAATAGAAATGTTGAGAACAGATATCACAGTCTTGCTCCTGATCTTAGGGGAAAAGCATTCAGTCTTTACCATCAAGTTTGAAATTTTCCATAGGTTTTTCATAGATGCCCTTTTTCAGGTTGAGAAAACCTCTTCTGTTCCTTTTCTATGTGTTGAAAGTTTTTGTTTGTTTTGTTTGATTATTAATAGGTGCTGAATTTTATTGAATGCTTTTTGAGCATTATTTGATTAAAACGTTATTTCTCTCCATTATGTTGTTAAAATTGTAAGTTATATTTTTCTTTTAATATCAGGCCAACCTTGTATTCTGGAATGTGTTGTATTTTCAAAATTTTTTTATTCAATTAGCTAATGATTTAGGAAGGCATTTTGCATCTCTGTTCATGAGGGTTATTAGTTTGTAGTTTTCTTTCTCTTATTTGTTTGTCTGATTTTTATATCAGGAAAATTTTGTCCTCTTAAAATGTGTTAGGAAATATTTACTCTTCCACTAATTTCTGAAAGAATTTATGTAATATTTAGTATTATGGCAACTTTGAATGTCCGCTAGAATTTACCAGGAAAATCATCTAGGCCTGGAGTTTTCTATGTGTGAAAAATTTTGAAACAAATTCAATTTCTTTAATATATAAATCTACTCAGATTTTCATTTAAACTAAATTTTGGTAAGTTGTATTTTTTTTTTTTTTTTTTTTTGCGTTATGCGGGCCTCTCACTGTTGTGGCCTCTCCTGTTGCGGAGCACAGGCTCCGGACGCGCAGGCTCAGCGGCCATGGCTCACGGGCCCAGCCGCTCCTCGGGATCTTCCTGGACCGGGGCACGAACCCGTGTCCCCTGCATTGGCAGGCGGACTCTCAACCACTGCACCACCAGGGAAGCCCAGTAAGTTTTGCAAAGATTTGTTTATTCCATGTAACTCATCAATTTTATTGTCCTACATTTGTTCATAATGGTGTCTTATTATCCTTTTAATGAGTGGAAGACTTATAATCATTTTCCCTGTTTTATTCCTGATAATGGTAAGTGGTAAAGTTGAGTTCTTTCTCATTCTGTATCTATCAATCAATCAATCAGTCAGTCATCTGACTACCTTTCTGTTTATTGATCATATATGGATCATCTATCTAATTTATCTCTAAGTATTTATTGTTGATCAATCTAGAGATTTATGAATTATTACCATTTTCAAACAATTAACTTTTGGTTTTCTCAGTTTTCTCCTTTTTTTGTCCATGTTCTATTTTATTAAATTCCACTTGTATGTTTATTTATCTCTTTCCATCTACTTACTTTGTGTTGAATTTACTATCCATTCTCTAGCTTCTTAAGTTATAGAAGCCAAGATCATTGCTTTTAAACACTGTCCTATACTAATATAAACATTTAAAGTTATACTTTTCTCTTAGTCCTGCTCCAGCTGTATCCCACAAGTGTTTGTATGCTGTGCTTTCATTATTCATTTCAGAATATTTCCTAAGTTCCTTTTGATATTTCCCTTGATCTATGGTTACTTAAAATCATTCTGTGTAATTTCCAAATGTTTGAGGATTTTCCAAATATCTTTTTATTATTGATTTTGAATTAAATTCCATTGTAGTCAGAGAAGATTTGCTCTTTATTTTCCATCCCTTTTTAATATAAATTTATTTTATTTTTGGCTGCTTTGGGTGCTCGTTTCTGTGTGCTGGCTTTCTCTAGTTGCGGCGAGCAGGGGCTACTCATCCTTGTGGTGCATGGGCTTTTCATTGTGGTGGCTTTTGTTTTGCAGAGCACAGGCTCTAGGTGCCTGGGCTTCAGTAGTTGCAGCACATGGGCTCAGTAGTTGTGGCTCGTCGGCTCTAGAGTGCAGGCTCGGTAGTTGTGGCACACGGGCTTAGTTGCTCCGTGGCATGTGGGATCTTCCCGGACCAGGGCTTGAACCCATGTCCCCTGCATTGGCAGGAGGATTCTTAACCACTGCGCCACCAGGGAAGTCCCACAATCCTTTTATAGTCATCGAGACTAGGTTTATGGTGTAGCATATGGTCTATCTTGGTCGATGTTGCATATATACTTGAAAATAATACTTATTTTGATATTGTTGAGAATGTTTCATAAATGTGAATTAGGTCATATTGTTGGTAGTGTTGTACAATTCTTCTATAATTGATTTTGTCAATTTTGTCAATTACTCTGAAGGTAATATTGACATCTCTAAATATTAATGTGGACTTGTCTTTCAGGTCTATCAACTTACTCTGTGTTAATCTTAAACTCTGTTATTAAGTACATTCTCTTTTAGTTATAATGTCATTTTTTATGAATTCCTCCCTTTATCATTATGAAATGTCCCTCTTAGTCCCTGTTAATATGCTTTATACTGAAGTTTAATTCTGTAACCATTTCTGCTCTCTTGTGATTAGTAAATCAGTATTTTCATGCTGTATATTTTTTGACCCTTTTATTTTAAAGGAATCTTTGCCTCTAAAATTAGCATGTTTCTTGTATACCACATACATTGAGGACTGTATATTTATAGACCATTTACATTAACAGCATCATTTCAATGTTGAAATATTTAGGTTTTTTTAGTATTTCTCTTTTTTTAATTTTTATTGGAGTATAGTTGATTTACAATGCTGTGTTAGTTTCAGGTGTACAGGAAAGTGAACCAGTTATACATATATCCACTCTTTTTTTTAAAGATTCTTTTCCCATATAGGCCATTACAGAGTATTGAGTAGAGTTCCTTGTGCTATACAGCAGGTTCTTATAAGTTACCTATTTTATATATAGTAGTGTGTATATGTCAGTCCCAATCTCCCAATTTGTCCCTCCCCACCCCCTTATCCCCTGGTAAACATAAGTTTTTCTACACCCATGTCTGCTTCTGTTTTGTACTCTGTTTTTTTTACATTGCACATATAACCGATATCATATGATAGTTTTCTTTCTGTGTCTGACTTCACTCAGTATGACAATCTGTAGGTCCATCAATGTTTCTGTAGAAATGTTTGTTTTAATCCTCCTGTCTTATTTATTTATAACTATATTTTCCTTTATTTGTTTCCTTCCTTTCCTGTTTCCTCTTTGAGTGTTTTTAGCATTTCATTTATTTCCTCTATTGTCTTATTTTTATCTAATCATTTATTGTTTTAGTCTTTACAATATTCATCTTGAATGTATCACAGTCTATCTTCAAATAAGTGTACCACTTAACTTGTAATATTCCAAACCTTCCTTTGTCCAGTGTTTGATTCAGTTTACTCTTATATATGTTATAAACAAATTATCATAGTTATTATTTTATTATTATCATTATTCCCTTTTCTTTGGGGACTATAATTGCATGTATCTCAGATTGCTTGATATTGTCTCCCAATTTACTGAGGATTTGTTAATTTATTTTCATTCATTTTTTTGTGTGTGTGTGTGCTTCAGTTTGGATCATTTTTATTGACTTGTGTTAAGTTCAGTAATCTTTTTTTATCACAGTTTCTGTACTTCTGCTGTGTCAGTGAAATGGTTCATTTAAGTTTGTATTTTTCAGCTTCAAGATTTCAACCTTTTATATATAGCTTTCATTCTTCTATTGTGCTCCTTATTATTACTTTTGAGCATTTTATTCTTTTTTTTTAAGTTGAAATACAGATGATTTAAAATATTATACTAGTTTCAGGTGTAAAACATAGTGATTTAGTTTATTTATAGATTATACTCCATGTAAAGTTATTACAAAATAATGGCTATATTTCCATTTGCTGTACATATACATCCTTCTTGCTTATTTTATACATAGTAGTTTGTATCTCTTAATCCCATACCCCTATTATGCCCCTCCCACTTCCCTCACCCCACTGGTAACCACTAGTTCTCTATATCTGTGACTCTGTTTCTGTATTGTTATATACATTTGTGCATACAATTGTGGTAGTTTGTGTATTTCTAGGGATTTGTACATTTCATTTATTTTTCTAATTTTTTGGTTTACATATGTTGCTATCATTCTCTTACAAGCCTTTTTATCTCTGTAAGTTCAATAGTAGTGACCTCATAAATTTTTTTAATTGAAGTATATTTGATTTACAATGTATTAATTTCTGCTGTACAGCAAGGTGATTCAGTTATATATATATATATAATTGAATATTAGTTATATATATATTTATATTCAGTTATAAATATATATAGTTATATTTATATAGAGTTATTATATAATAACTCTATATAAATATAGTTATTAGTTATATATAGTTATATATAGTTATATATAGTTATATATTAAATATATTAAATATATTTATATAAATATATATATGTTATATAGTTATATATATTTATATTTAATTTATTTAATAAATATATTTTGTTTATTTTGTATATTTAATAAATATATTTAATATATTTAATTTATATATAATGTTATATATATATTCATATACAGTTTTATATATATATATACACATTCCTTTAAAAATTATTTTCCATTATGTTTTGTCATAGGTTATTGAATATAGTTCCCTGTGCTATACAGTAGGACCTTGTTGTTTATCCATCCTATATATAATAGTTTGCATCTGCTAATCCCAAACTCCCAATCCATCTTTCCCCACCCCCCAGCCCCCTTGGCAACCACAAGTCTGTTCTCTGTGTCTGTGAGTCTGTTTCTGTTTCATAGATAGGTTCATTTGTGTCATATTTTAGATTCCGCATATAAGTGATATCATATGGTATTTTTCTTTTTCTCACTTCACTTACTATGGTGATTTTAGTAATTTGAGGCTTCTCTCTTTTTTTGTAGTCAATCTAGCTAAATATTTTAAAAATTCATCTTATGTCTAAAAAAAGCACTTTTGGTTTTATTGATTTTCTCTGTTGTTCTTCTCTTCCCTATTTGTTTTATCTAACTATAATTTTCATTATGTCCTTCCTTCTGCTAGCTTTGAGTTAGTTTGCTCTTTGTTTTCTAGTTCTTTAAGGTGTAAAGTTAGGTTACTGATTTGAGATCTTTCTTCCTTTTTAATATAGGCATTTACAGCTGTAATATTTATTCTCAGCATTGATTTTGATGCATCCCAAAAGTTTGGTGTGTTGTGGTTGTTTTTATTTCTTACAAAGTGTTTTATAATTCCTCTTGTGTTTACTTCTTTGACCAATTGGTTATTTGAGTGTTTAATTTCCACATATTTGTAAATTTTCCAGCTTTCTTTTGTTAATACTTTCTAGTTTTATTCAGTTGTGATCAAAGAAAATATTTTGTATGACTTCACTATTTTAAATTTTGTTCAGATTTGTTTTGAGTTTTAATATATGGTCTGGTCTATCCTGCAAAAAGTTCTATGTGCATTTTTGAAGACTATATATTCTGCTATTTGGGGAGTAAGAGGTAGTGCATTTATATGTGTTAGGTCTAGTTGATATATAGTGTTGGTCAAGTCCTCTGTTTACCTAGAGATCTTCTGTCTAGTTCTTATATTCATTATTAAAAGTGGGTATTGAATTCTCTAATTATTATTGTTAAACTTTCTATTTCTCCATTCAGTTCTGTCAGTTTAACTTCATATATATTGAGGCTTTGTTGTTAAGTATATATAGTTTATAATTGTTATGTCACCTTGATGGATCAACTCTTTTATCAATATATAATGTCCTTTTTTATCTCTTATAACAATTTTTATCTTAATGTCTATTTTGTATTTTGTCTGATACTAGTAAAGACAACACAGCTCTCTTTTAGTTACTATTTCCATTGAATGTCTTTTTCCATCCTTTAACTTCAATCTATTTGTGCCTTTATAGCTAAAGTGAGACTCTTATTGACAATGTGTACTTGAATCTTATTTCTTTATCTGTTTACCAACCTCTGACTTTCAAAGGGTGTTTTCAATCCATTCACTTAAAATAATTACTGATAAGGAAGGGCTACTTCTAACATTTTGCTATTTGTTTTCTATTTATCTCATATTTTTTTTGTTCATCAATTGCTTCATTTCTGTCTTCTTTTATGTTCAGTTGGTATTTCTAGTGTACTGTATTGACTCTCTTTTCATTTAATTTTCTGTATATGTTATAGGTGGTTACTCTCGGGATTATATTTAACATTTTTAATTTAGAAAAATCTAGTTTGTACTAATGCCAGTTTAGCCTCAGTAGTATACAAAAACTCTGCTCCTATACAGCTTTTTCCTCTTCATGTTGTTACTGCCACAAATTAAATCTTTAGGCATTATATTCCTATTAACAAAGATTTATAATATTGTTCGATGGGTTTACATTTTAAATCATACAGGAAAAAAGAAAGTGGTGTTACGGACCAAAAATGTAATAACACTGACTTTTATATTTACCTGTGAACTCACCTCTATTAGAGTTCTTATTTCTTCATATGGCTTTGAGTTAAAGTCTGGTCTCCTTAAAAAAAAAAAAAAAAAGTCTGGTCTCCTTTCATTTAAGCCTGATGAATTCCCTTTAGGATTTCTTGCAGTGCAGATGTGCTAAAAACAAACTCCTTCAGCTTTTGTTTATCTGGAAATGTCATAATTTCTCCCTAATTAAACTCCTTCAGCTTTTGTTTATCTGGAAATGTCATAATTTCTCCCTAATTTTTGAAGGGTAGTTTTTCCATATCTAGAATTCTTGGTTGGCAGGGTTGCTGTTTTTTTTTTTAATTTCAACACTTTAAAAATGTCATCCTACTTCTTTCTAGCCTCCATGATTTTGATGAGAAATTGGCTGTTAATCTTATTGAGGATCCCTTGTATATAATGAGTCTCTTCTTTCTTGATTTCAAGATTCTCTCCTTTGTCTTTTTCTTTCTATAGTTTGATTATAATGTGTCTCAGTGTGGACCTTTTGTGTTTATCCTTTGGAGTTTTTGAGCTTCTTGGATGTATAGATTTATGTATAGATTCACGTGGGAAGTTTTTAGCCATTATTTCTTCAAATAATCCTTCTAACCCTTTCTCTCTCTTCTCTCCTTCTGCAAATCCCATTATGTGCATCTTGGTATGCTCAATGGTGTCCCACAGATATCTTTAGGCTCTGTTTATTTTTTTCATTCTTTTTCTTTTCTGCTCCTTGGACTAGATAATCTCATCTGATCTCTCTTCAGGTTCACTGACTCTTTCTTCTGACTAATCAAATGTCTGTTAGCACCCTTTAGTGAACTTTTTTATTTTAGTTACTGTACACTTCAACTCCAGAATCCCTGTTTGGCTCTTTTTTATAATTTGTATCACTTTATTGATATTGTCTTTTTGCTGATACATCCTTTTCACAATTCCTTATAGTTCTTTGAACATATTTGTAATAGCTGATTAAATTATTTGACTATAAAGTCCAATGGCTGGGCTTCCTCAGGCATAGTTTCTATTATTGGGTTGACCAAAAGGTTTGTTCGGTTTTTTCCATTAAGATGGCTCTAGTAGCACTTAGTTATCTTTAACTTCATTCAAAACAGTTTTGTTAGATTGTATGTGACAGCTGTCATATCAGCATGCATTTAAGAAAAGACTTATCAAAATTGGTGAATTTTTGTGTAGCCATTTTAATATTGAAGATGGAAGAAAAAAAGCAACATTTTCAGTATATTATGCTTTATTATTTTAAGGAAGGTAAAAACACAACCAAAATGCAAAAAAGGATTTGTGCAGTGTATGGAGAAGGTGCTGTGACTGATCGAACGTGTCAAAAGTGGTTAGTGAAGTTTTGTGCTGGAGATTTCTTGCTGGACGATGCTCCACGGTCAGATAGACCAGTTGAAGTTGATAGTGATCAAATAGAGACATTAACTGAGAACAATCAACCATGTGGAAGATAGCCAACATAGTCAAAATATCCAAATCAAGCATTGAGAATCATTTGTACCAGCTTGATTATATTAATCACTTTGCTGTTTGTGTTCCACACAAGTTAAGTGAAAAAAACCTTCTTGACCATATTTCCTCATGTGATTCTCTACTGAAACGTAATGAAAACGTTCTGTTTTTCAAACAAATTGTGATGGGTGACGAAAAATGGATACTGTACAATAACGTGGAATGGAAGAGATCATGGGGCAAACCAAATGAACCACCACCAACCACACCAAAGGCTGGTCTTCATCCAAAGAAGGCGATGTTGTGTATATGGTGGGATTGGAAGGGAGTCCTCTATTATGAGCTCCTTCCAGAAAATGAAACAATTAATTCCAACAAGTACTGCTCCCAGTTAGACCAACTGAAAGCAGAACTGGATGAAAAGCATCCAGAATTAGTCAACAGAAAATGCATAAGCTTCCATCAGGATAATGCAAGACCATATGTTTCTTTGATGACCAGGCAAAAACTGTTACAGCTTGGCTGGGAAGTTCTAATTCATCCACCATATTCACCAGATAGTGCACCTTCAGATATGAAATTCTCTTAATGGAAAAAAGTTCAATTTCCTGGAAGACTGTAAAAGGCACCTGGAATAGTTCTTTGCTCAAAAAGATTAGAAGTTTTGGGAAGATGGAATTATGAAGTTGCCTGAAAAATGGCAGAAGGTAGTGGAACAGAAGGGTGAATACATTGTTCAATAAAGTTCTTGGTGAAAATGAAAACCGAAGGAACTTTTTGGCCAAACCAATAAGTGTGTGTATGTGTGTGTGTGAGAGAGAGAGAGAGAATGGGTGAAACTTAATTGTTTCTTTGAGTATCATTTTTTTGTTGAAAATGTACTCATTAACATGATAATGTGTTAACTTTGTAAATCAGATTCTTTCCTCTATATGGTGTTTGTTGCTGCTGCTTCTTTGTGCATTATATGTTTGGCGCCTGCCTGTTCTAAACTATTTTTGTCAAGACACTGTGTTAGGTTTCTCCAAAGAAATAGAACCAATAGGATGTACACATATTTTATTGTAATTTTTTTATTCAGACACTCAAACTATTTAGGTTTGAGAGCACTTTCTCTGCATATCTACATTCTCTCTCCTACTTGGCCCTGCTTATTCTAGCTATTTCAGTTTCTATGAACTCCAGTTTCTTCTCTCCTTTGCTCAATGAGACATCAGTCCTTTGCTTGGGTTCCCCCTCTCTCAGCCAGTATCAAATAAATGCCTTGATGCAGAAAATCCAGACAATAGTAGGACTCATTTCATTTGTTTTGATTTTCTCATGGATCAGAATCATGCACTATTTTCCAATGCCTGAAAAATATTTGCTTCTTATATTTTTGTCAGTTTTCTAATTATTCATAGTATGATAACTATTCAGGTACAAGTTTATCATGGTCTCAAGTGGAAGTACCTGATATGTCGTGCAAGATCATTTAAAATTTGTTCCATTTGAAATAATAATTTGAAAGCAAATAGAATGTAGACTCTTCGATTTGATCTTCAAGGTATCAACTGTCAAAACATTACATCATTTTTACATATAAATGGCAAATTATATCAAAGGGCTTTGAGTTATAAAAAGGTCACAATTTGAAGGCAAACATAAAGATATAATAATGTACATACTCAACCAACAATTCCAACTTCATCTGGAGAGATTTACCTCCATGGTAGGATACTTGTAGTAGGAGTTTGAACTTTCAAAAATGCATAAGTATTGTTATATAGCATGAAAATTTGGCTTCCTGCTGTTGGATTGCCTCTGAATTTTTTTTTAATTATTCAAAAACTCCTTAGAAAAACCAAAAAACTGCTTTTGAAAGTTATATTTTGCCGTACAGTTCAAAATAGGTGATTAAAATAATATCTCCCGGGCTTCCCTGGTGGCGCAGTGGTTGAGAGTCCACCTGCCGATGCAGGGGACACTGGTTCGTGTCCCGGTCTGGGAAGATCCCACATGCCCTGGAGAGGCTAGGCCCGTGAGCCATGGCCGCTGAGCCTGCGCGTCCGGAGCCTGTGCTATGCAACGGGAGAGGACACAACCAGTGAGAGGCCCACGTACCGCAAAATAAATAAATAAATAAAAATAAAATAATATCTTCCAATTAATGCTATTGCTTCATAAAACCAAAGGTTGAGATAATATATTCAGTGCTGGTTTATTAAGTTTAAATTACTCTGAATTATAATTATTGTAAAGTGTCAGTATGACTGGCCCAGAAGCAGGCATATTGGTGTTCATGATGTTTCATTACCCATACAGTGGTTTGTCACTGTCATTAAAAAAGATGTGTTTTAATTATCACTGGTATCAGACTGACATTTTGAAAATAAAAAAGCATATCAGAAGATACTCTAAGATTTTTAAAGAAATTACATCTTAAATTCCAAGGACTACCTCCTTTCCTTCATCTTTCATTCATGCAACATATATTCATTGAGTACAAACTATAAGTCGGGCATTTTTCTGAGTGTTGAGGATATAGCAGTGAAGAATGACTATCCTTTGCACACATATAGCTTATGTTTTAGCAGAGAAACATATGATATACAAATTATACATTATATAAAAGTGTTAACTGCTAAGAAGAAAAGTAAAGCAGAGTAACAAATATAATGTGACTATACTTACAGAACATCTATATTGTACAAATATGGGTCATGTTTGGAATTCAGTTTTCAACTAAAAATTCATTTGCTTCAATAGATTTCCCCTTATCTACTTAATACAGTTGTTGTGGCCTGCTAGTAAGACATTATGTGCTTGGATTTCATAAATATGTGTGGATTGTTTGTATGTTACATTTTCTCACAAAGTCTTCCTTAATATGTCTTACAAAAATACTTTTCTCAGAATCACAAAAGCATTTAGGCAGTGAATTATTTTTTGTCTGCCATAGACTTGCAAGTTGCAACCTTACTAACATATTTGCACATAACTTGTTCCCTCTATAAACAAACTCAGTCTTTGCTTTAAGGCAGAGTTATTGTCAAATTGCCAAGAAAAACCTTCAAGAATGAGGAGAGAGAGAGGTATTTTATTTTTCCCCTTCTCATTTCTGAAAGTTTTACTTTATTCAGAGAAGGAGGGAAGGGAAAAGGAGGGAAGAGAGAGGGAAAGTGGGGGAGAGAGGGAGGGAGGGAAAGGGGGCAGGGATGTGAGAGAGAGAGAGGGAGAGAGAGAATGAATTTATTAAGCATTTTTAAACCTAGGAATTCCCATACAAGAAAGAATACAAAGCCCTATGAAACAGGAAATCTGACCAAAAGATGACTGCTATGTGAGACTGGTCAGAGATAGGAACCAGCATCCTTCAAGGTTTAGACAGGGTATCCAGGAGCATGCAGGTCCCATAAATACATAAATCTGAAAAGCAGATTAGGGTTAGGCAATAGCAATAGCAGTTAGACAAGGCCAGTTACAGCAAATCACAAAGAATATCTAAAAGAAGTTATATCATACAATTATACAAATACAACATATAAGAATGGTTAGGATTTGAAAAGATGGAGTGAGAAAGGGAGGTAATTCTATTAGGAGAAAAAGGTAACAACATGACAACAAGTTCCTCTCCACTAAAAGAAAGGCAAAAGACACGTACTCTAAAAACTATGAGGTGCTGTTGAAAGGAATTGATGACACAGATGGAAAAATATACCATGTTCTTGGATTAGATGAATGAATATTGTTAAAATGACCATACTACCCAAGGCGAACTATATATTCAGTGTAATCCCTAACAAATTACCAATGGCATTTTTTACAGAACTAAAACAAACTATTTAAAAATTTGTATGGAAACACAAAGGACCCTAAACAGACAAAGCAATCTTTTTTTTTTTAACATCTTTATTGGAGTATAATTGCTTTACAGTTGTGTGTTAGTTTCCGCTTTATAACAAAGTGAATCAGTTATACATATACATATGTTCCCATATCTCCTCCCTCTTACGTTTCCCTCCCTCCCACCCTCCCTAACCCACCCCTCTAGGTGATCACATAGCACCGAGCTGATCTCCCTGTGCTATGCAGCTGCTTCCCACTAGCTATCTATTTTACGTTTGGTAGTGTATATATGTTCATGCCTCTCTCTCACTTTGTCACAGCTTACCGTTCCCCCTGCCCATATCCTCAAGTCCTTACTCTAGTAGTTCGATGTCTTTATTGCCGTCTTGCCCCTAGGTTCTTCATGACCTTTTTTTTTTGGTCCTAGCTTCCATATATATGTGTTAGCATACAGTATTTGTTTTTCTCTTTCTGACTTACTTCACTCTGTATGACAGACTCTAGGTCCATCCACCTCACTACAAATAACTCAATTTCATTTCTTTCTATGGCTGAGTAATATTCCATCGTAAATATGTGCCACATCTTCTTTATCCATTCGTCTGTTGGTGGACATTTCGGTTTCTTCTATGTCCTGGCTATTGTAAATAGAGCTGCAATGAACATTTTGGTACATGACTCTTTTTGAATTATGGTTTTCTCAGAGTATATGCCCAGTAGTGGGATTGCTGGGTCGTATGGTAGTTCTATTTGTAGTTTTTTAAGGAACCTCCATACTGTTCTCCATAGTGGCTGTATCACTTTACATTCCCACCAACAGTGCAAGAGGGTTCCCTTTTCTCCACACGCTCTCCAGCATTTATTGTTTGTAGATTTTCTGATGATGGCCATTCTGACCTGTGTGAGATGATACCTCATTGTAGTTTTGGTTTGAATTTCTCTAATGATGTTGAGCATTCTTTCATGTGTGTTTTGGCAGTCTGTATATCTTCTTTGGAGAAATGTCTGTTTAGGTCTTCTGCCCATTTTTGGATTGCGTTGTTTGTTTTTTGGATATTGAGCTGCATGAGCTGCTTGTATGTTTTGGAGATTAATCCTTTGTCAGTTGCTTCATTTGAAAATATTTTCTCCCATTCTCAGGGTTGTCTTTTGGTCTTGTTTATGGTTTCCTTTGCTGTGCAAAAGCTTTTAAGTTTCATTAGGTCCCATTTGTTTATTTTTGTTTTTATTTCCATTTCTCTAGGAGGTGGGTCAAAAAGGATCTTGCTGTGATTTATGTCATCGAGTGTTCTGCCTATGTTTTCCTCTAAGAGTTTGATAGTGTCTGGCCTTACATTTAGGTCTTTAATCCATTTTGAGTTTATTTTTGTGTATGGTGTTAGGGAGTGTTCTAATTTCATACTTTTACATTTACCTGTCCAGTTTTCCCAGCACCACTTATTGAAGAGGCTGTCTTTTCTCCATTGTATTTTTGTGCCTCTTTTATCAAAGATAAGGTGACCATATGTGTGTAGGTTTATCTCTGGGCTTTCTATCGTGTTCCATTGATCTGTATTTCTGTTTTTGTGCCAGTACCATACTGTCTTGATTACTGTAGCTTTGTAGTATAGTCTGAAGTCAGGGAGCCTGATTCCTCCAGCTCTGTTTTTCATTCTCAAGATTGCTTTGGCTATTCGGAGTCTTTTGTGTTTCCATACAAATTGTGAAATTTTTTGTTCTAGTTCTGTGAAAAATTCCAGTGGCAGTTTGATAGGGATTGCATTGAATCTGTAGATTTCTTTGAATAGTAGAGTCATTTTTGCAATGTTGATATTTGTATCATCTTTAATTTCTTTCTTCAGTGTCTTATAATTTTCTGCATACAGGTCTTTTGTCTCCTTAGGTAGGTTTGTTCCTAGGTGTTTTATTCTTTTTGTTACAGTGGTAAATGGGACTGTTTTCTTAATTTCACTTTCAGATTTTTCATCATTAGTGTATAGGAATGCCAGAGATTTCTGTACATTAATTTTGTATCCTGCTACATTACCAAATTCATTGATTAGCTCTAGTAGTTTTCTGGTAGCATCTTTAGTATTCTCTATGTATAGTATCATGTCATCTGCAAACAGTGACAGCTTTATCGCTTCTTTACCAATTTGGATTCCTTTTATTTCTTTTTCTTCTATGATTGCTGTGGCTACAACATCCAAAACTATGTTGAATAATAATGGTGAGAACCAGCAACCTTGTCTTGTTCCTGATCTTAGTTGAAATGGTTTCAGTTTCTCACCATCGAGGACAGTGTTGGCTGTGGGTTGGTCATATATGGCCTTTATTATGTTGAGATAAGTTCCCTCTATGCCTACTTTCTGCAGCGTTTTTTACCATAAATGGGTGTTGAATTTTGTTGAAAGCTTTGTTTGAATCAGTTGAGATGATTGTATGGTTTTTCTCCTTCAATTTGTTAATATGGTGTATCACATTGATTGATTTGCGTATATTGTAGAATACTTGCATTCCTGGGATAAACCCCACTTGATCATGGTGTATCATCCTTTAATGTGCTGTTGGATTCTGTTTGCTAGTATTTTGTTGAGGAATTTTGCATCTATGTTCATCAGTGATATTTGCCTCTAGTTTTCTTTTCTGGTGACATCTTTGTCTGGTTTTGATATCAGGGTGGTGGTGGCCTCGTAGAATGAGTTTGGGAGTGTTCCTCCCTCTGCTATATTTTGGAAGAGTTTGAGAAGGATAGCTGTTAGCTCTTCTCTAAATGTTTGATAGAATTCGCCTGTAAAGCCATCTGGTCCTTGGCTTTTGTTTGTTGGAAGATTTTTAATCACAGTTTCAATTTCAGTGCTTGTGATTGGTCTGTTCATATTTTCTATTTCTTCTTGGTCTAGTCTTGGAAGGCTGTACTTTTCTAGGAATTTGTCCATTTCTTCCAGGTTTTCCATTATATTGGCATATAGTTACTTGTACTAATCCCTCATGATCCTTTGTATTTCTGCAGTGTCAGTTGTTACTTCTCCTTTTTCATTTCTCATTCTGTTGATCTGAGTCTTCTCCCTTTGTTTCTTGATGAGTCTGGCTAGTGGTTTATCGTATTCTCAAAGAACCAGCTTTTAGTTTTATTGATCTTTGCTATCATTTCCATTTTTCATTTATTTCTGATCTGATCTTTATTATTTCTTTCCTTCTGCCAACTTTGGAGTTTTTTAGTTCTTTGTCTAACTGTTTTAGGTGTAAGGTTAGGTTGTTTAATTGACATGTTTCTTGTTTCTTAAGGTAGGATTGTATTGCTGTAAACTTTACTCTTAGAACTGCTTTTGCTGCATCCCATAGGTTTTGGGTCGTCGTGTATTCATTGTCATTTGTTTCTAGGTGTTTTTTGATTTCCTCTTTGATTTCTGCACTGATCTCTTGGTTATTAAGTAGTGTATTGTTTAGCCTCCATGTGTTTGTATTTTTTACAGATGTTTTCCTGTAACGGATACCTAGTCTCATAGCGTTGTGTTCAGAAAAGGTACTTGATACAATTTCAATTTTCTTAAATTTACCAAGACTTGATTTGTGACCCAAGATATGATGTATCCTGGAGAACGTTCCATGAGCACTTGAAAAGAAAGTGTATTCCCCTGTTTGTGGATGGAATGTCCTATAAATATCAATTATGTCCATCTTGTTTAATGTATCATTTCAAGCTTGTGTTTCCTTATTTGTTTTCATTTTGGATGATCTGTCCATTGGTGAAAGTGGTGTGTTGAAGTCCCCTACTATGATTGTGTTACTGTCGCTTTCCCCTTTTATGGCTGTTGATATTTGCCTTATGTATTCAGGTGTCCTATGTTGGGTGCATAAATATTTACAATTGTTATATCTTCTTCTTGGATCGATCCCTTGATCGTTATGTAGTGTCCTTCTCTGTCTCTTGTAATCGTCTTTATTTTAAAGTCTCTTTTGTCTGATATGAGAACTGCTACTCCAGCTTTCTTTGGTTTCCATTTGCATGGAATATCTTTTCCCATGCCCTCACTTTCAGTCTGTATGTGCCCCTAGGTCTGAAGTGAGTCTCTTGTAGACAGCATATATACGGGTCTTGTTTTTGTATCCATTCAGCCAGTCTATGTCTTTTGGATGGAGCATTTAATCCATTTACATTTAAGGTAATTATCAATATGTATGTTCCTATTCCCATTTTCTTAATTGTTTTGGGTTTGTTATTGTAGGTCTTTTCCTTGTCTCGTGTTTCCTGCCTAGAGAAGTTCCTTTAGCATTTGTTGTAAAGCTGGTTTGGTGGTGCTGAACTCTCTCAGCTTTTGCTTGTCTGTAAAGGTTTTAATTTCTCCATCAAATCTGAATGAGATCCTTGCTGGGTAGAGTAATCTTGGTTGTAGGTTTTTCTCCTTCATCACTTTAAATATGTCCTGCCAGTCCCTTCTGGCTTGCAGAGTTTCTGCTGAAAGATCAGCTGTTAACCTTATGGGGATTCCCTTGTGTGTTATTTGTTGTTTTTCCCTTGCTGCTTTTAATATGCTTTCTTTGTATTTAATTTTTGATAGTTTGATTAATATGTATCTTGGTGTGTTTCTCCTTGGATTTATCACGTGTGGGACTCTGTGCTTCCTGGACTTGACTACCTATTTCCTTTCCCATATTAGCAAAGTTTTCAACTATAATCTGTTAAAATATTTTCTCAGTCCCTTTCTTTTTCTCTTCTTCTTCTGGGACCCCTATAATTCAAATGTTTTTGTGTTTAATGTTGTCCCAGAGGTCTCTGAGAGTGTCCTCAATTCTTTTCTTTCTTTTTTCTTTATTCTGCTCTGCAGTAGTTATTTCCACTATTTTATCTTCCAGGTCACTTATCCGTTCTTCTGCCTCAGTTATTCTGCTATTGATCTCTTCTAGAGAATTTTTAATTTCATTTGTTGTGTTGTTCATCTCTGTTTGTTTGCTCTTTAGTTCTTCTAGGTCTTTGTTAAACGTTTCTTGTATTTTCTCCATTCTGTTTCCAAGATTTTGGATCATCTTTACTATCATTATTCTGAATTCTTTTTCAGGTAGCCTGCCTATTTCCTCTTTATTTGTTAGGTCTGGTGGGTTTTTACCTTGCTCCTTCATCTGCTGTGTGTTTTTCTGTCTCCTCATTTTGCTAAACTTACTGTGTTTGGGGTCTCCTTTTCACAGGCTGCAGGTTCGTAGTTCCCATTATTTTTGGTGTCTGTCCCCAGTGGCTAAGGTTGGTTCAGTCGGTTGTGTAGGCTTCCTTGTGGAGGGGACTAGTGCCTGTGTTCTAGTGGGTGAGGCTGGATCTTGTCTTTCTGGTGGGCAAGTCCACGTCTCTTGGTGTGTTTTTGGGTGTCTCTGGAGTTATTATGATTTTAGGCAGCCTCTCTGCTAATGGGTGGGGTTGCATTTCTGTCTTGCTAGTTGTTTGGCATAGGGTGTCCAGCACTGTAGCTTGCTGGTCACTGAATGAAGCTGGGTCTTGGCGTTGAGATGGAGATCTCTGGGAGATTTTCGCCATTTGATATTACGTGGAGCTCGGAGGTTTGTTGTGGACCAGTGTTCTGAAGTTGGCTCTCCCACCTCAGAGGCACAACACTGACTCCTGGCTGGAGTGCCAAGAGCCTTTCATCCATACAGCTCAGAATAAAAGGGAGAACAAATAGAAAGAAAGCATGAGAATAAAATAAAATAGAATAAAATAAAGTAAAATAAAATAGAATAATTAAAATAAAAAATAGTTATTAAGAAAAAAATGTTTAAAAGTAAAAGAAAAAAAAACAAAAAAAACGGCCAGACAGAACCTAGGACAAATGGTAAAAGCAAAGCTATACAGACAAAATCTCACACAGAAGCATACACATACACACTCACAAAAAGAGAAAAAGGGGGAAAAAATATCTTTGCTCCCAAAGTTCACCTCCTCAATTTGGGATGATTCGTTGTCTATTCAGGTATTCCACAGATGCAGGGTACATCAGTTGATTGTGGAGCTTTAATCCACTGCTCCTGAGGCTGCTGGGAGAAATTTCCCTTTCTCTTCTTTGTTCGCACAGCTCCCGGGGTTCAGCTTTGGATTTGGACCCGCCTCTGCGTGTAGGTCGGCTGAAGGGGACTGTTCTTTGCTCAGACAGGACGAGGTTAAAGGAGCAGCTGATTCGGACGCTCGGGCTCACTCAGGCCGGGGGGAGGGATGGGTATGGTTGAGGGGCATGCCTGCGGCAGCAGAGGCTGACATGATGTTGCAGCAGCCTGAGCCGTGCCTTGAGTTCTCCTGGGGAAGTTGTCCCTGGATCACGGGACCCTGGCAGAGGCGGGCTGCACAGGCTCCTGGGAGGGTCAGTGTGGATAGTGACCTGTGCTTGCTCACAGGCTTCTGGGTGGCAGCAGCAGCAGCCTTAGCGTCTCATGCCTGTCTCTGGGGTCCACGCTGATAGCAGCGACTGGCGCCCGTCTCTGGAGCTCCTTTAAGCGGTGGTCTTAATCCCCTCTCCTCGTTGACCCAGAAACAAAGAGGGAAGGAAAAGTCTTTTGCCTCTTCGGAAGATCCAGACTTTTCCCCGATCTCCCTCCCAGCTAGCTGTGGTGCACTAGCCCCCTTCAGGCTGTGTTCACGCAGCCAACCCCACTCCTCTCCCTGGGATCCGACCGAAGCCTGAGCCTCAGCTCCCAGCCCCCGCCCGCCCTGGCGGGTGAGCAGAGAAGCCTCTTGGGCTTGTGAGTGCTGGTCTGCACCGCTCCTATGTGCGGGAATCTCTCCACTTTGCCCTCCGCACCCCTGTGGCTGCGCTCTCCTCCGTGTCTCTGAAGCTTCCCCCCTCTGCCACCCGCAGTCTCCGCCCGCGAAGGGGCTTCCTAGTGTGTGGAAACCTTTCTTCCTTCACAGCTCCCTCCCACTGGTGCTGGTTCTGTCCTTATTCTTTTGTCTCTGTTTTTTTTCTTTTGCCCCACCCAGGTACGTTGGGAGTTTCCTGCCTTTTGGGAGGTCTGAGGTCTTCTGCCAGCCTTCAGTAGGTGTTCTATAGGAGCAGTTCCACATGTAGATGTACTTCTGATGTATCTGTAGGGAGGAAGGTGATCTCCGCGTCTTACTCTTCTGCCATCTTGAAGCTATTCAGACAATGCAATCTTGAAAAAGAGAAACAGAGCTGGAGGAATCAGATGCCCTGATTTCAGACTATACTACAAAGCTACATTAATTAAAACAGTATGGTACTGGCACAAAAACAGACACATAGATCAATCGGAGAGGATAGAGAGTCAAGAACCAAACCCATGTACTTATGGTCAATTAATATCTGACAAAGGAGGCAAGAATATACAGTGGAGAAAAGACAGTCTATTCAATAAGTGGTGCTGGGAAAACTGTACAGCTACGTGTAAAAGAATTAAATTCAAGTATTCTCTAACACCATATATAAAAATAAACTCAAAATGGATTAAACACCTAGATGTAAGACCAGATACTATAAAACTAGCAGAAAACATAGGCAGAATACTCTTTGACATAAATCACAGCAGTATCTTTTTGGATCCGTCTCCTAGAGTATTGGAAATAAAAATAAAAATAAACAAATGGGATCTTATAAAACTTAAAAGCTTTTGCACAGCAAAGGAAACATAAAACAAAACAACAACCTACAGAATGGGAGAAAATATTTGCAAATGATGCAACTGAAAACGGATTAATTTCCAAAATATATAAACAGCTCATACAACTTAATATGAAAAAGAAAACAATCCAAACAAAAAATGGGCAGAAGACCTAAGTAGACATTTCTCCAGAGAAGACATACAGATGGCCAACAGGCACATGAAAAAATGCTCAACATCACTAATTATTAGAGAAATGCAAATCAAAACTACAGTGAGGTATCACCTCACTCCAGTCAGAATGAGCATCATAAAAAATCTACAAACAATAAATGCTGGAGAGGGTGTGGAAAAAAGGGAACCATCCTATACTGTTGGTGGGAATATCAATTGGTCCAGCCACTGTGGAGAACAGTATGCATGAGGGTTCCCTTTTCTCCACATCCTTGGCAACACTTATATGTTGTCATTTTAAGAATAACCATTCTGACATGTGTGAGGTGATCTCTCATTGTGGTTTTGATTTGCATTTCCCTGATGATTACTGATGTTGATCACCTTTTCATGTGTCTGTTAGCCATTTGTATGTCTTCCTTGAAAAAATGTCTATTCAGGTCTTCTGCCCATTTTTAATCAGGTTGTTGTTTTAAAAATTTTGTGTTGTATGAGTTCTTTGTATATTTTGGATATTAACCCTTATCGTTTTATGGCTGAGTAATATTACTCTGTGTGTGTGTGTGTGTGTATCTCATATTTTCTTTATTCATTTGTCTGTCATGGACACTTAGATTGTTTCTATGTCTTGGCTACTGTAAATAATGCTGCAATGAACATGGAGGTACATATATCTTTTCAAGTTAGTGTTTTCGTTTTCTTTGGATAAATACCCAGAAGTGGGACTGCTGGATCATATGGTAGTTCTGTTCTCAGCTCTTTTTGAGGAACCTCCATACTGTTTTCCATAGTGACTGCAGCAATTAAATTTTATAGCCTTACTGAGAAATGAAAATGCACACTAAACATCATTTTTGTTGGCTGAAGGCCATCAGGGATGATTTACTGGATTTTTCACTCTTATCTAGATACTTTGATGTCATACAGTTACTTGAGCAGAAAAACTGATTCCTCTTTCTGTGCTCCCAGCTCCCAAGAAAAATTTCAATATATTTCCTTAATAAATCACCCAAAGAAATACTTGTATATTTCAGGCAGGCTATTTAATTTGCACATGGATAAAAATGTGATCTTAATTAATAAGATTCTCTCCCTCTTCAAAACTCAAGTAGGATATATTAGGATAGTTCTCCTACATGTAGATTTCAAAATAATTTGTCAGTGGGGGACCTGTCAAATATTTTGGAGAGAAATTGAATAGCAATCGACTTTAAACCCATACAGACATTTTCTCCAATTAGTGTCTGCTGCCTGGAAGTGCCATGCAGCTCAAGGTGTTGACTTCACTGTACTTTTATATGTTTTTGAATACCTTAATCAAACCATCTGTCATAAGGATAGAATGTCATCTGATACCCTTCTTCACTGTGTAATTGTTACTGAATCTTGGGAATAAAGTTCAAAATGTATTAAGGATATGACTTGAAATTATTTTTTAAAGGGTAATTAATAGGTTTATTGTCCTGTTCAAGGAAGTATCTCATAATGTCATGTGGGTCAAAGCTTGTCAAAGCTTCTTTTTAATACAAGCTCATACAGAATTATGCATGGCAAAAAGAGTAGACTTTATAGAAGAAATCAGATTGAAATGTTTTATAAGAATTAGATTTTCTAACTATGCTTTTATGTTAGATTTTATAGATAATTAATAGGAATAATGCCTACTTTTGATACACACACACACATCCGTGTAGATAAATACAGTTGCAAGAATCCATTTGAATTTTATATAAATCTCAACTAGTAAGGGTAAGTTATAATTTGCTACAGTAAAAAATGATCTCAAAATCTCAGTACTTAAAACCACAAAAGTTTATTTTTCATTCATAATACAGGTCCAGTGTGCATTGCCAAAGGCTTTTGCTCATTGTAGCTATTCAGGACCTATTTTCATGGAGACACCCCATCAATGTATGCTTTCACATATGCTGCAGTACAGGAAGAGTTGGGCTGGAGAGTTGAGCATCAGCTTAATAGTGATTCCTGCCGTGTCTGTTTACATTTGATTAGCCACAGTGAGTCATATGGCTTTATAACTTCAAGGGCCAGGGAAAGTGAAATCCGACCATAAGCCAGATATTAGGAAACTAGATATCATGAACACTCGTGTTTATTTAGCTTACTGACATGAAACATATTATTTTTATTCTATTTAGTATGAGATAACCACATGAGAAGTCCGAAAAAAATGGTAGTGCTACTGATTTTAAAATTATTTTTACATTATATTATTTGGCACATTCATGGAGCAGTGTATATTATTGGGGAAAAGCTAAATTGGGGGTCAAAAACAGAGGTTTTAATGTTGGTTCTCCCACACACTTTCTGGAAAATTCCCATGTGAATTTTAGCATCTGGTTCTCATTTAAAAACAAAATATGGACTTAGCATTTTGACAGGGATTCCATTGAATCTGTAGATGATTTTGTTGAGTAGTAGTGCTGTATTAATAAAAATAATTCTGGGGCTTCCCTCGTGGCACAGTGGTTGAGAGTCCGCCTGCCAATGCAGGGGACACGGGTTCATGCCCCAGTCCGGGAAGATCCCACATGCCGCAGAGCGGCTGGGCCCGTGAGCCATGGCCTCTGAGCCTGCGCGTCCGGAGCCTGTGCTCCGCAATGGGAGAGGCCACAACAGTGAGAGGCCCACGTACCGCAAAAAAAAAAAATAATAATAATAATAATAACAATATTAATTCTTCCACCCCCATGAACATAGAGTGACTTTCTATTTATTTATCTTCTTTGGTTTATTTCAACAATATTTTATTGTGTTCAGCATATGTCTTCAAAATCCTGAGGAGTCTGGCTCCTGCCCAAAAGCCTCTGTGTGACTTTTCATGCCCAACCATAGCAATTACATAGGTTTTACCCGGCAGGTGTCACAGGTGGAATGCTGCCCTTCCCACATCAGACTTCATGCACAGCCAATGGATTCCAATCTCTGAGGGAAGTTGCAGTCAAGGACTCAAGTGCATCTGGCCTGTCATACTCTTCTTTACGTATTTGCATTCCATGGCAAGTGCCCTCATTCCTAGGTGTGTCTTTATCTCAGGACACTGGCTGAGGTTTCTTCATGTAACCCTGTCAAAACCTCCTTATCAGGGAAGAAGTGGAAAACCTTAAAGACACTCTTCCTTATTCTAACTCAGTACTCAGAATTTTTTTACCCCTAGCCATCTGTCTCTCTCTTCCCATGGTCTCTGGTTCCATAAAACTGCAGGAGCCTTTTGTTCCATACTCCCTCGAGAATGGGATCACACCCATGTCTTTGCTGGCCACCTGAGCCTTGATGAGTGTGCCATTCCATGGGGGAGAATGAATCAGGGGAAAGTCAGTGTTTTCTTAGGTTAGACTTTTGTTTATGCCATCACAGTATGTGATTAAAGATTTCACTGTTCCATTTTGGCTTATTGCTTTATTCCGCTACTCTGACACCAGACAGATGAGCTCTTTCCACCTCAGCTGAGCTCCTAACAACTCCTAGTTTAAAAGTATTCCTAAGTGGGGATTCCCTGGTGGCGCAGTGATTGGGAGTCCGCCTGCCGATGCAGGGGACACGGGTTCGTGCCCCGGTCCGGGAGGATCCCACATGCCGCGGAGCGGCTAGGCCCGTGAGCCATGGCCGCTGAGCCTGCGCGTCCGGAGCCTGTGCTCCGCAACGGGAGAGGCCACAACAGTGAGAGGCCCGCATACCGCAAAAAAAAAAAACAGCATTCCTAAGTATTTTATTATTTTCAATGCTATTATAAATGGATTTATTTCCTTAATTTTATTTTTGGATTATTCACTGCTCTTCTACAGAAGTACATCTGATATTTATATGTGGATTCTGCATCTTTCAAATTTGCTGAACTTGTTTATTAACTCGACTAATGTTTGTATGGATTTTTAGGATTTTCTATATATAAGATCATTGCATCTGTGAATAGAGGTGGTTTTATTCCTTTCTTTTAGTGTGGCTGTGTATTATTTCATTCCTTACATAATTCTTAGGGCTAGAACTTCTAGTATATTGTTGAAGTTAAGTGGCAAGAACAGACATCCATGTCTTATTCTGGATCTTAGAGGGAAAATATTTAATTGTTTTATCACAGTGATGTTAACTGTGGGTTTTTCATAGATGCTGTTTATCATGTTGAAGAAGTTTCTTTTTAATTCTGGTTTAAATGATTTTTTATCATGAAGGAGTGTTGAATTTTTGTCAAATGCTTTTTCTGTTTCTTTTGAGATGATTATGTGGTTTTTGCCTGTATTCACTTATATGGTGTATTACATTAATTGATTTTCATATATTAAATCAACCTGTATTCTTGGAATAAATTCTACTTGGTCATGGTGCTTAATTCTTTTATATATTGCTAGGTTTGACTTGTTAGTGTATTACTGATGATTTTTGCATCTATATTTATAAGAGATTAGTCTTTTGTTGTACTTTCTTTTGGTATTTGTGTGTAGTTTTGGTATCAGGGTAATTATAGCTTCATAGAATGAGTTGGCAAGTGTTCATTTCCTCTTTTTAATTCCTGGAAGGTTTTGTAAAGAATTAACATTTTTTATTCTTTAAATGTTTGGTAGAAATTATAAGTGTAGCCATCTTGGCTTGGGCTTTTATGTATTGGGATTTTTTTGTTACTTATTTAATCTCTATACTTTTTACAGGTCTATTCAGATTTTCTATTTATTTTTGAGTCAGTTTTGGTAGTTTGCATGTTTAAAGGAATTTGTCCTTTTTATCTACGTTGTTTATATCAACATACAAATATTCATAGTGTTATCTTGTAATCCCTTTTATTTCTTAATGTCGGTAGTAATGTCCCTACTTTCATTCCTAATTTTAGTAATTTAACACTTCTCTATTTTTCTTCATCACTCTATCTAATGGCTTGTCAATATTGGTGATCTTTTCAAAGAACTATCCTTTGGTTTTGTTGATGATATTTTTTTTAATTTTTTATTTGGTTTAGCTACACTCTAGTCCTTTTTGTTTCTGTCCTTCTGCTTGCTTTGTTTGCTCCTCTTTTTGTAGCTCCTTAATAAAAGTTAGATATTTTTATTGTAGTGAAAACACATAAGATTTACCATCTCAACCATGTTTAAGTGTACAGTTCAGTAGCATTATGTATATTCACATTGTTGTGAAACGTCTCCGGAAAATTTTCATCTTGCAAATCTGAAACTGTATACCCAGTAAACAACAACTTCCCTCCTTCCCCTCCCCTCAGACCCTGGCAAACATCATTCTACTTTCTTTTTCTATGAACTTCACTACTTCAGATACCTCATATAACTGGAATCATGCAGTATTTGTATTTTCACTTTGGTTAAAAACTGGATATTTTGACTATTATAATGTGGCAACTCTGCAAATCACATTTTCCTCCCTTCCCAGGGTTTATTGTTGATGCTTGTTATAGTCGTTTTTTGTTTTGTTTTGTGATTTTTATGAACAAATCTCATCAATTCTATATTATTTGTTTTATGTTATTACTGAAGTCCCTTTTCCATTAATTTAGTGGTGAGCTAGTTACTGAACAGAGATTTTCTAAATGTCTGGAACCCAGTAAATCTACCAATCTTTGCAACTTGGCTCTGCGTGAGCGTTGGGGCATACCTTCAGTGCTCAGCAAGGAGTTTACAATTCTGCCTTAAACTTCAATTCCTATTTGCACAAACCCTGAAGTTTAGTGATAAGTAGGAGCTTAGAACCTTCTCACATCTTTTATGAGCATGTACCCAGCCCTGGCATACACATGACCTTCTAGATTTCCAGGAATATGTGGAACCTTTTCAAAGTCCTTATTTCCCAAAGCATCTCATTCCCTAGCCTTCTCTCTCAACATTTTGGTTAGAGTATTTTTTGCCCCAAATGGTGTTAACTCAAGAAGTAGCAGCTAATACATTTGCTTTTAAATGTTTTCCACAAGTGTCCCCTCCCCCTTGGTAGCTGCCTTAGCCTTTAGAAAGTTCCAAGTTAGGCTAAATAAAGACAAGTCCTTTGATACAACCCTTCAGGGACCCACAAAATGAGTCAAAACTAACAACCACATTTTTTTTTTTTTAGAATAAGGTCCATTTTGCTCTCTCTGGTATAACATACCTGTACTGGTAATCACAGCTATTGTCGTCAAGGCCACCGCTATACTGAGAAGGTGGGGATGGTTACCAGGATAAGTCAAAATACCATGAAGTTCTTTTACTAAGATTCAGCTATCTTTTCTTGATTGTTTCCCTGGTTGCTATAAGGTTTGGGTTAGAGTCTACAGTTCCAAAAAAGTTGACAGTTTTGTCAATTTATTTATTACTTTTGTGGAAGGATAAACTTTTGGATTTCCATAATTTGCCATTTTCACTGTCGTCATTTTAAAAAATTGACTATGCCTGTCTTTAGTGTAAAATGCTATGTATATATGTATGTGTGTGTATATATCGATACATCTTTTTTTATACTTGTTTCTTTTACAATCTGATATTTTCTGATTAATATATTTTTGAGAAATGACTCACAATTTCTAGTCTGCTGATAATACTATTCCTCGTGCTATAGTGCTGTTACCAATTTATTAACTCCTCATACCTCATCATTATTACAAAGGATTTTGGAGAAAGTATATGCTCAGTCCACTATCTTGAACTAAACTCCTAATGTTATTGAACATGGTGAGAATATACAGAACATAATAAATACTAAAGGCAATTAGAGATATCCTTTTATCTTTTATTTGCACTACATTAAGTACTGTTTTAATCTATTAAAAACCCTTTTATTCTTAGTTTACTATTTTTACTCTTTATTATTCCTAGACATTTTCTAAATGAGGAAAATGTGCTGTTTTTCATCAAATGCCTATTCAGAATATTAATGATATTTTTGTCTATTTCCTTGATCTAATGAAGTGAAGGATTATATTATATAATACTAATATTTTAACATCTCAGTTTGTACTAGTCTATATTGTAGTATTTCTTTCAATTTACTGCAATATTTATTTTACTGGGGCTTACTTTAGAATTTTGGCATTTATAATTTGAGATTGTTATGAAATTTACCATTTTTAAAAGTGATCATTACAAAATTTTATTGTGTTATGATAGATTTATATAACACTTTGGAAATCTTTCTCCAATATAGCAAATTTTAAAAAACCCCTATTGAGCATCTATTAAGTAAAATAAAAGAGATCAATGGGATCACTGTGAGGGGCAGGGAGCCTTGAAGACTAAGAGTTGACCTCATATGTCATGTATATACTGCCTTAAATTTTTTTTTAATATGATTAAAAATGAACATTGAAAAATAGGTAAAATGAATTGAAAGAATCTGTTCTTTTGAAACTTTGAAAACACCCATATTTTTAAAAGTTTGTCAAATGCATTTTAGAGTAATTTTGTCATATTAAAAAAAATGTTCTAGGTCATTGGTTTATTCAGGTTTTCTCTTTTTTTGCCCATTTGCCTTTTCCTGGGAAACGTTCAAAATATATTAGCATATATTTGCACATCTCATTAACTTATTCTTTAAAAAATGCCATGTCTCTTTTGATTGATTTCACAGTCATTTTCTTTAATATTTAGATTTTCTCCACTGTTTTTTCAAGTTGATATAATTTTATTTTTTTTAATTTTTATTGGAGTACAGTTGATTTACAATGTTGTGTTAGTTTCTGATGTACAGCAAAGTGAATCAGTTAAACACATATCCACTCTTTTTTTTTTTTTTTTTTAGACTCTTTTCCCATTTAGGCCATTTATTGTGGTAACGTTGGTTTATAACATTATGTAAGTTTCATATATACAACATTATATTTCTACTGCTATATACCCTGCAGTGTGCTCACCACCAAAAACTTCATTTCCATCCATCACCATACAGTTGTTCCCTTTTACCCATTTAGCCCTCACCCCACCCCTTCCCCTCTGGTAACCACTACTCTGTTCTCTATATCTACATGTTTATTTTTGTTTGGTTTGTGCATTTATTTCATGTTTTGTTTGTTTTTTATATTCCACATTTGAGTGAAACCATATTGTGTTTGTCTTTCTCCATGTGACTTGTTTCACTTAGCATCATACCCTCAAGGTCCATTGATGTTAGGATTTTATTTCTTTGGTTTCGATTTTACTATTTTGAAAAGAAAAAAAATAAGAAATATCTCATTATTAATATACTCTAATTTCCCCTCTTGTACATTAATTGTTGCTTTTATTATTTTACACTCCTTAGTTTTACTTTTGTTGTTTATCCACTGTTTCCACTTCCAGGTCCCCCTGACATTTTGGTCACCTCCTGGAATTTGTTTCATAATACTTGGGCCCATTTTAGAGTTAATGTAATCTCTGATGGCCTACCTGATCTTTACGTCCTGGCCATCTCTGATTTGACCCATGAGCCTGGACAACATTTAATGGCTCATAACTTTAAGAATAATAAAAAATTCAACTTACCTATTGAGATGATCTATGAATTTTTATTCTTCAATTTGTTAATATGGTGTATCACATTGATTAATTTGTGTGTACTGAAGAATCCTTGCATCCCTGGGATAAACCCCACGTGATCATGGTGCATGATCCTTTTAATGTGCTGTTGGATTCTGTTTGCTAGTATTTTGTTGAGGATTTTTGCATCTATATTCATCAGTGATATTGGCCTGTAGTTTTCTCTTTTGGGGACATCTTTGTCTGGTTTTGGTATCAGGGTGATGGCCTCATAGAATGAGCTTGGGGGTGTTCCTCCCTCTGAAATTTTTTGGAAGAGTTTAAGAAGCATAGGTAATTAACTCTTTTCTAAATGTTTGATAGAATTCCCCAGTGAAGGTATCTGGTCCTGGAGTTTTGTTTGTTGGAAGATTTTTAATCATGGTTTCAAGTTCATTACTTGTGAATTGGTCTGTTTATATTTTCTATTTCTTCCTGGTTCATTCTTAGAAGGTTGTACTTTTCTAAGAATTTGTCCATTTCTTCCAGGTTGTCCATTTTATTGGCATATAGTTGCTTGTAGTAGTCGCTTATGATCCTTTGTATTTCTGCTGTGTCAGTTGTAACTTTTCCTTTTTCATTCTAATTTTATTGATTTGAGTCCTCTCCCTTTTTTTCTTGATGAATCTGGCTAAAAGTTTATCCATTTTATCTTCTCAAAGAACCAAATTTTAGTTTCATTGATCTTTGCTATTGTTTTCTTCATTTCTGTTTCATTTATTTCTGCTCTAATCTTTATGATTTCTTTCCTTCTACTAACTGTTTTTTGTTTGTTTGTTCTTCTTTCTCTAGATACTTTAGGTGTAAGGTTAGGTTGTTCATTTGAGATTTTTCTTGTTTCTTGAGGTAAGATTGTATTGCTATAAACTTCCCTCTTGGAACTGCTTTTGCTACATCCCATAGGTTTTGCATCATCATGTTTTTGTTGTCATTTGTTTCTAGGCATTTTTTGATTTCCTCTTTGATTAAAAATGTGGAATGCTTCACGAATTTGCATGTCATCCTTGTGCAAGGGCCATGCTAATCTTCTCTGTATCATTCCAATTTTAGTATATGTGCTGCCAAAGCAAGCATGATTCTGTGTTTCTTGTTTGTTCCTCTCTTTTTCTTTTTGTTTTTTGTGGTTTGTTTCCTTTTATTTTATGCTTGTGTTCTCTTATTTTTGTTTTTTTAATGTATTATGTTTTTTGATTTGTGCTTACCCTGTTTTTCAAGTATGTTATCCCCTTCCCATATCTACTTGCTTTAGACTGATAGTCATATCACATTCCAAAAAAGAAAAAAAAAGGAATCTACATTTTCTTACTCTCCTCTCCCACAGTTTTATGATTTTGATATCCTCCTCTTTTACATCTTCATTTGTATTCTTTTGCTGTTCATGTGGTTATCATCGTTTTCACAAAAATATTTTGATTTTTTCTTTTAATCTGGCTTATTTAAGTGATTTACTTTCCAATTGTGATTTTCTCCTTCCTATAGATTCTTGATTCTTTTCTATTTAGAGGAGACCTGTTAGTATTTCATTTAGGACAGGTTTAGTATTGCTGTATTCTTTTCAGTTTTGCTTGTCTGAGAAATTCTTTCCCTCCATCTATTCTGATATCTTGCTGGTTAGAGTACCCTAGGTTGCAGATTTTTCCCTTTTAGAACTTCGAATATATCTTGCCACTCCCTTCTTGCCTGCAACGTTTCTATAGAGAAATCAGCTTATAGCCTTATGGGGGTTCCCTTGTAATTAACTATTTGTTTTTCTCTTGCTGCCTTTAAATCCCCTTTTTATCTTTAACTTTTACCATTTTAATTATAAAAGGTTTTGGTGTAGGTCTGTTTGGGTTCATCATTTTTGACACTGTCTATGCTTCCTGTACCTGAATATCTGTTTCCTTCTTTAGGTTTGAAAAGTTTTCAGTCATAATTTCTTCAAATACATTTTTGATCCTCTTTTCTCTCCTTCTGGAATCCCTATTATGCGTTGATTTGCACACTTTATATTATCACATAGGTCTCTTTTATGTTGCTTTCATTTTTTTATTCATTTGGCTTTCTATCTGCTCTTCTATTGATATCTTCCAGATCAGTTATTCATTCTTCTGCATTATTCATTCTGCTCTTCATTGCCTTTAGCTCAGCTTTCATCTCAGCAAATGAGTTTTCTAATTTTTCTTGGCTTCTCTTTATAGCTTCTAGTTCCTTTTTACAGTAATCTGCGTTTTTGTTGATGGCTTTTTTTTAATTCCTTCAGCATTTTTATTGTCTGTTAGACTGAGGAAGAGGTCTGTTTCATTGTTTGTTCTTTCACAGGAATTCTCTTGGTCTTTTAACTGGGAGTGGTTCCTCTGCTTCTTCATTTTACTTATATTTTTCTTAACTGTGGTCTTGGACAGCTATTTATATGTGGGAGTATCCCTGTGTAGGCTGTGTGGCTGAATATTTTTGGTGTAAAGCCTGTTATTAGTATGGATGCCTGCTGCCTCTTTCCTCAGCATGTGCTAGCCATTATCATCTCCCTGATAGAAGGTGTGCCAATGCAGTGGCTGGTGCCTACTCCCAGAGCTCTCAGCAGCAGCAGAGGCTCACACATGCCCCCAGAGCCTGTGATGGTGGTGCTTGACACCCTCTCCCAGAGCTCATGTAGGTGGTGTCCTGCTGCC
>NW_006788566.1:1146013-1162934 GCF_000442215.2 Lipotes vexillifer | reverse complement strand
GGTGCTTGACACCCTCTCACAGAGCTCATGTAGGCGGTGTCCTGCTGCGTGAGAAGGCACATGTAGGGCAAGAGGCTGCTATGGTGGCTCCCACCCCTGCCCTCACACACCTCCCCCCAACAGTGGCATCTTGCTGCTATGGCAGGCCCAGGCTTCCTCTGTGTACACCTTTGGTTGTGGCCACACCAGACAGCCATCCCCAGTACTCTCCCTGCATCTTACTGCTGAAGCCCAAGCTTCAGCACCCAGCCCCCACTACCCGCACTGGTGGACATTCATCTCATGCTGGGGAACGTAGCGTGGCAGTACCGACCATCTGTGCAGGTCTCTCTTCATTGTGCCTGCCACAATCCAGTTGCTGCGCTCTCCTCTGAGGCTCTGAAGCTTCCCCTCTGATCCGACTGATCTCCCTGCTGGTGAGGGAGCTTCCCAAGGTGCAGAAACGTTTCTTCTTTCACAGTTTCCTCTCAGGAGTGCAGGTCCTGGCCCAGTTCTTTTCTTTCATTTTTTTTTTCTTCTTTTTTCCTACCCGGTTATGTGGAGATTTTCTTGCCCTTTCAGAAGTCTGAGATCGTCTGCCAGCATTCAATAGATACTCTGTGAGAATCATTCCACGTGTAGATATATGTTTGACGTATTTGTGGGAGGAGGTGAGCTCCCTGTCCTACTACTCTGCCATCTTGATCACTCCCACGGGAAGTTGTTTCACAATTGAATAAATAAATCTGTTTTTCCTTAGGCCTATCCTCTGGGAGAACATTTCTTCAACAGTCAGAGTTATTATTTGCAACTAGTTCTACTTCATAAATTTTTAAGAGTAGATTATGTTTGGGGGGGCGGGGTCAAGATGGCAGAATAGAAAGACTTGGAGTTGGCCTCTCCACACAAGTACATAGGACTACATCTAAAAATGGTCACAGAGCATCTGCTGAACACTAGCAGAGGACCTCGAACACCTAAAAGGACAAGAAAAATCCCCATGCAACTGGGTAGTATGAAAGAAAGGAAAAGAGGAAACAGGATGGGACATGCATCCCTGTGGAGGGATCTGAAGGAGAGGTTCCCACACTCAGGGAAGCCAAGTCACTGGTAGGGAGATCATCTGGGACAGAAATGGAGTTTCAGGGACTCAGAGGAGAGTGCACCAACTGGTCTGTGGCAGGACAGAGTGAGACCTATACAGACAGTCCATGCCCCAACCCTGCATGCCCCAGCCTGAGAAGGGTGTCTGCTGGTGTGGAGGGGGGCTGGGTGCTGGACTGTGGGGTATGTGTAACTTAATGTATCATTTAAAGCTTGTGTTTCCTTTATTTTCATTTTTGGATAATCTGTCCATTGGTGAAAGTGGGGTGTTGAAGTCCCCTACTATGATTGTGTTACTGTCAATTTCCCCTTTTATGGCTGTTGGTATTTGCCTTATGTGTTGAGGTGCTCCTATGTTGGGTGCATAAATATTTACAATTGTTATATCTTCTTGGATTGATCCCTTGATCATTATGTAGTGTCCTTCTTTGTCTCTTGTAATAGTCTTTATTTTAAAGTCTATTTTGTTTGATATGAGAATTCCTACTCCAGCTTTCTTGTGATTTCCATTTGCATGGAATATCTTTTTCCATCCCCTCACTTTCAGTCTGTATGTGTCCCTAGGTCTGAAGTGGATCTTTTGTAGACAGCATGTATATGGGTCTTGTCTTTGTATCCATTCAGCCAGTGTATGTCTTTTGGTTGGAGCATTTAATCCATTTACATTTAAGGTAATTATCAATATGTATGTTCCTATCACCATTTTCTTAATTGTTTTGGGTTTGTTGTTGTAGGTCTTTCCTTCTCTTGTGTTTCTTGCCTAGAGAAGTTCCTTTAGCATTTGTTGTAAAGCTGGTTTGGTGGTGCTGAACTCTCTCAGCTTTTGCTTGTCTGTAAAGGTTTTAATTTCTCCATCAAATCTGAATGAGATCCTTGCTGGGTAGAGTAATCTTTGTTGCAGGTTTTTCTCCTTCATCACTTTCAATATGTCCTGCCAGTCCCTTCTGACTTGCAGTGTTTCTGCTGAAAGATCAGCTGTTAACCTTATGGGGATTCCCTTGTGTGTTATTTGTTGTTTTTCCCTTGCTGCTTTTAATATGTTTTCTTTGTATTTAATTTTTGATAGTTTGATTAATATGTGTCTTGGCGTGTTTCTCCTTGGATTTGTCGTGTATGGGACTCTCTGTGCTTCCTGGACTTGATTGACTATTTCCTTTTACATATTAGGGTAGTTTTCAACTATAATCTCTTCAAATATTTTCTCAGTCCCTTTCTTTTTCTCTTCTTCTGGGACCCCTATGATTAGAATGTTGGTGCGTTTAATATTGTCCCAGAGGTCTCTGAGACCCTCCTCCATTATTTTCATTCTTTTTTCTTTGTTGTCCTCTGCAGTAGTTATTTCCACTATTTTATCTTCCAGGTCACCTATCTGTTCTTCTGCATCTGTTATTCTGCTATTGATCCTTTGCAGAGAATTTTTAAGTTCATTTATTGTGTTGTTCATGATTGTTTTTTTGCTCTTTAGTTCTTCTAGGTCCTTGTTAAACGTTTCTTGTATTCTCCATTCTATTTCCAAGATTTTGGATCATCTTTACTCTCATTACTGTGAATTCTTTTTCAGGTAGACTGCCTATTTCCTCTTCCTTTGTTCTGATGGGTTTTCACCTTGCTCCTTCATCTGCTGTGTGTTTCTCTATCTTCTCATTTTTCTTAACTTACTGTGTTTGGGGTCTCCTTTTCGCAGGCTGCAGGTTAATAGTTCCCGTTGTTTTTGGTGTCTGCTCCCAGTGGCTAAGTTTGGTTCAGTGGGTTGTGTAGGCTCCCTGGTGGAGGGGACTAGTGCCTGTGTTCCAGTGGATGAGGCTGGATCTTGTGTTTTTGGTGGGCAGGTCCACGTCTGCTGGTGTGTTATGGGGTGTCTGTGACCTTATTACGATTTTAGGCAGCCTCTCTGCTAATGGGTGGGGTTGTGTTCCTGTCTTGCTAGTTGTTTGGTCTAGAGTGTCCAGCACTGTAGCTTGCTGGTCGTTGAGTGGAGCTGGGTCTTAGCATTGAGATGGAGATCTCTGGGAGATTTTTGCACTTTGATATTACATGGAGCCGGGAGGTGTCTGGTGAACCAGTGTCCTGAACTTGGGTCTCCCACCTCAGAGGCACAGCCCTGATGACTCGCTGGAACACCAAGAGACTGTCATCCACATGGCTCAGAATTAAAGGGAGAAAGAAAGAAAGAAAGAAAGAAAAAGATAAAATAATTTAAAATAAAGAAGTTATTAAAACAAAAATTATTAAAAAAAAATTTTATGTAATTAAAAAAGAAGAAAGAACACCAAACCAAAAAACAAATCCACAAATGATAGTAAGAGCTGAAAATTATACTAAGAATAAAAAAAAAAAAAACGACAGAGAGAACCCTAGGACAAATGGTAAAGGCAAAGCTATACAGACAAAATCACACACAGAAGCATACACATACACACTCACCAAGAGAAAAAGGGGAAAAAATATATATATCGTTGCTCCCAAAGTCCACCTCCTCAATTTGGGATGATTCGTTGTCTATTCAGGTATTCCACAGATGCAGGGTACATCAAGTTGACTGTGGAGATTTAATCTGCTGCTCCTGTGGCTGCACAAAGAAATTTCCCTTTCTCTTCTTTGTTGTCACAGCTCCTGGGGTTCAGCTTTGGATTTGGCCCTGCCTCTGCCTGTAGGTCACATCAGGGCATCTGTTCGTTCAGACAGGATGGGGTTAAAGGAGCAGCTGATTCAGGGGCTCTGGCTCACTCAGGCTGGGGGGAGGGAGGGGTATGGATGCGGAGCGAGCCTCTGGCGGCAGAGGTTGGCGGGACGTTGCACCAGCCTGAGGCATGCCAGTTGTTCTCCTGGGTAAGTTTTTCCTGGATCACAGGACCCTGGCAGTGGCAGTCTGCAGAGGCTCCTGGGAGAGGAGGTGTGGATAGTGACCTATGCTCGCACATAGGCTTCCTGGTGGTGGCAGCAGCACCCTTAGCTTCTCATGCCCGTCTCTGTGGTCCATGCTCAGAGGCGCGGCTCACGCCCGTCTCTGGAGCTCCTTTAAGCAGCGCTCTTAATCCCCTCTCCTCGTGCACCAGGAAACAAAGAGGCAAGGAAAAGTCTCTTGCCTCTTTGGCAGCTCCAGACTTTTTCCCGGACTCCCTCCCCTCTAGCCGTGGTGCACTAACCCCTTCAGGCTGTGTTCACTAGCCAACCCCCGTCCTCGTCCTCTCCTTGGGATCTGACTGAAGCCTGAGCCTCAGCTCCCAGCCCCGCCCTCCCCGGCGGGTGAGCATACAAGCCTCTCTGTCTGGTGAGTGCTGGCCACCACCCATCCTCAGTGCGGGAATCTCTCCGCTTTGCCCTCTGCACCCGTTTCTGTGCTCTCCTCTGTGGCTCCAAAGCTTCCCCCCTCCGCCACCCACAGTCGCTGCCCGTGAAGGGGCTTCCTAGTGTGTGGAAACCTTTCCTCCTTCACAGCTCCCTCCCACTGGTGCAGGTCCCGTCCCTATTCTTTTGTCTCTGTCTTTTCTTTTTTATTTTGCCCTACCCAGGTGGTATATGGGGAGTTTTCTTGCCTTTTGGGAGCCCTGAGGTCTTTTGCCAGCGTTCAGTAGGTGTTCTGTAGGAGTTGTTCCACGTGTAGATGTATTTCTGATGTATTTGTGGGGAGGAAGATGATCTCCGTGTCTTTCTTACTCTTCCGCCATCTTGAAGCTCCTCCTCAGTAGTCCTTTTTAATCTTTTGCATTTAATAGAATGAATTATGATTACCTGTTTATGTGCCTGTCTTTTTCATCCCACTGTGAGCTCTCTTATGATTGAGATCCTACCTGATTAATCTTTATTTCCCCAGCAGTTAGCACAGTACCTACTTGAAAGCTTATGGGAGGGACTCAAATGCTTACTTAGTGACCAGAATGAATGTATAAATAAGTGAACAAGATACTCAGAGGAGAGGCTTTGTTCAGTTGCAATCACAGAAAATTGCTTCACAAGTTACAAATATAAAATTTAGAAAAGAAATTTTGCTCTAGGAGCAAATTATTTTAGACTTTACAAAGAAAGAACATTGGCTGTTTCCTAAACCAAAGAAGATACTTTTAAGAGACCTTTTCAGCTGTGTGGATCTCAACAAAATAAATGACAGCTTCTACTTCTGATAAAATGTATTTTTGTAAAAGAATAGGTCAAAGTAAATTTGTCCCATGTTTCTGGAAATACAAATGCATCATATAAATATACAACTCTGAAATGGTTGAGTGTAAAAGAGAATATGACAAAATATGTTAATTCCAAATTAATTAGAAAATGAAACATACTGCACATCGTTATCTTTTCATTTCCTTTCTAGTTTGGCATTTCATTTTATATTTGAAATGTGTAGTTATTTTCAGTAACATGTACCTACTTTGACATCTAAAAATAAAAGAGAAGAGCCAATTTTAGAAATAACCCAACAAGTTCCCTTAGAATGATTCCCAATACATAAATACACATAGTGGGAAAATGCCACAACCAAAGAAGTAAACTCAGATGTTACTGATTTCATGAAGCATTTCTCCAAATCTACGACCATCTCTCAATCCCTATGTGAAAGGCTTGGTATTCGAAGTTGGCAGTGTTTATGGATATCTCCTTGCTTTGCTGTTTCCCTCTGCTTTCTGACCAAGGAAGAACAGATTCTAACAATTTTCATTTTCCTGACACTGCCCAGTCTTGACTACAATTAAGTTCAACAAACTAAATTCTGCTACCTCAGCAGCAGCCAACCCATGGGAATCTGCAATCACTACAAGAAAAGTTAGACTGTATTAAGAGCTACAAATATGACTCTGTCCTCCTCAGAAATAGAGTTGCTGGTGTAGAACATCATTAAATACATCTTGATAATAATTTATTATTAACTGTATTCTATGTAGATTTCAAGGAGTGACCTGGCATATTGCCTTAGAAATATATAATACAGAATACTTTTTATCCTCCTCTGAGTGCCAGTAACTCATTTAACTAGAATAAGAAAAGTAGCAATGAGATCCAATAAATAATGAGGTCTATTTGGTGGTTTTCCACAAAGATATGTGGGTCCTTATTAAAATAGAGAGAAGAAAAGGGGGTCACCTTGTTCAAAAGTCATCCATATAGTCTGTCTTTGATCAAGAGCATAGAGGTCACATGGGAATTTCTTTGTAAATCAAAGAGAAAATTTGTCTTCACAGTTAATTAATAGAACCTCTTAAGTAAAAAGAACCTTATATCTGGGTGATTTTATCACTTGTTTACTGTGGTAGAATTTTTTCAACTATATTTTGAAAATGTTAAGATGAAATAAAAATTTTGAGTACTAAACGAAGTATTGTAAGTGCTGTTCCTTAGATTGTTCACTGCATTAGCATTATTACATTTTAATGAGAAAGAAGTCAGTCACAAAGGAAAATGGCATATCAAAGCAGTCTGCATTATTAGTGAATTCCCAAGCCAAATAATCGTGAGTTCTTTTCTACCATTCGCCTGTGTTTCTCAGCTAGTTCACAATCTTGGAGCATCCCAGATAGGATGATGATAATTATTTAATATGAATTAAAACCATTAGAGTGCTCAGATTTTTTTAACATCATTGTTACCTTAAATTGCCAAGAAGAATATTGTAATGCATCATTCCTCAAGAAAATGACCCAGTTATTCTAAAGAAACCATCTCTGCCTATGGAACTACTAAATAGTTGGCAATCTAATATCTGCCACTTGTGGATAGGTTAAACAGAGAAAAATATCTACCCTTTTAAATTAAAAAAATTTTGATTGGAGTATAGTTGATTTACAATGTTGTGTTACTTTCTACTGTATGGCAAAGTTATACATATACATATATCCACTCTTTTTTACATTCTTTTTCCATATAGGTCATTACAGAGTACCGAGTAGAGTTCCCTGTGCTATACAGTAGATTCTTATTAGTTATTTATTTTATATATAGTAGTGTGTATATGTCAATCCCAATCTCCCAATTTACCCCTCCCCCCACTTCCCCCCGGTAACCATAAATTTGTCTTCTACATCTGTGACTCTATTTCTGTCTTGTAAATAAGTACACTTGCACCATTTTTTTAGATTCCACATATAAGTGGTATCATATGATATTTGTCTTCCTCTGACTTACTTCACTTAGTATGACAATCTCTAGGTCCATCCATGTTGCTGCAAATGGCATTATTTCATTCTCTTTTATGGCTGAGTCAATATTCCATTGTATATATGTGCCACATCTTCTTTATCCACTCATCTGTTGATGGACACTTAGGTTGCTTCCATGTCCTGGCTATTGTAAATAGTGCTGCAATGAACATTGGGGTACATGACTCTTTTTTGAATTATAGTTTTCTCAGGGTATATTCCCAGTAGTGGGATTGCTGGGTCGTATGGTAGTTCTATTTTTAGTTTTCTAAGGAACCTCCATACTGTTCTCCATAGTGGCTGTATCAATTTACCTTACCACCAACAGTGCAGGAGGGTTCCCTTTTCTCACACCCTCTCCAGCATTTACTGTTTCTAGATTTATTGATGTCCATTTCTGACCAGTGTGAGGTGATACCTCATTGTAGTTTTGATTTGCATTTCTCTAATAATTACTGATGTTGAGCATCTTCTCATGTGCTTGTTGGCCATCTGTATGTCTTCTTTGGAGAAATGTCTATTTCTGTCTTCCGCCCATTTTTTGATTGGGTTTTTTTTCATATTGAGCTGCATAAGCTGTTTGTATATTTTTGAGATTAATTCTCTGTCAGTCACTTCATTTGCAAATATTTTCTCCAATTCTGTGGGTTGTCTTTTTGTTTCGTTTATGGTTTCCTTTGCTGTATAAAAGCTTTTAAGTTTCATTGGGTCCCATTTGTTTATTTTTGTTCTTATTTTCATTACTCTAAGAGGTGGGCCATAAAAGATCCTGCTTTGATATATGTCAGAGAGTGTCCTGCCTACGTTTTCCTTTAAGAGTCTAATAGTAGCTGGCCTAATTTTTAGGTCTTTAATACATTTTGAGTTTTTTTTTTTTGTATGGTGTTCAGAGTGTTCTAATTTCATTCCTTTACAGGTAGCTGTCCACTTTTCCCAGCACCACTTATTGAAGAGACTGTCTTTTTTCCATTGTGTATTCTTGCCTCCTTTGTCATTGACTGATTGACATTGGTGCATGGGTTTATCTCTGGGCTTTCTATCGCGTTCCATTGATCTATATTTCTATTTTTGTGTTAGTATCATACTGTTTTGATGACTGTAGCTTTATAGTATATGCTGAAGTCAGGGAACCTGATTCCTCCAACTCCATTTTCCTTTCTCAAGATTGCTTTGGCTATTTGGGGTCTTCTGTGTTTCCATACAAATTGTGAGATTTTTTCATTCTAATTCTGTGAAAAATGCCATTAGTAAATTGATAGATTGCACTGAATCTGTAGATTGCTTTGGGTAGTATAGTCATTTTCACAAAGTTGATTCTTCCAATCCAAGAACATGGTATATCTCCATCTGTTTGTGTTGTCTTTGATTTCTTTCATCATATTTTATAGTTTTGTGAGTATAGGTCTTTTGCCTCCTTAGGTAGGTTTATTCCTAGGTATTTTATTCTTTTTGAAGCAGTGGTAAATGGGATTGTTTCCTTGATTTCTCTTTGTGATCTTTCATTGTTCGTGTATAGGAATGCAAGAGATTTCCCTGGTAAAGTTGCAGGATACAAAATTTAGTATATAGTTTTCTGGTAGCATCTTTAGGATTTTCTATGTATAGTATCATGTCATCTGCAAACAGTGACAGTTTTACTTCTTTTCCAATTTGGATTCCTTTTATTTCTTTTTCTTCTCAGATTGCCGTGGCTAGGGCTTCCCAAACTATGTTGAATAATAGTGGCGAGAGTGGACATACTTCTCTCTTTCCTGGTCTTAGAGGAAATGCTTTCAGATTTTCACCATTGAGAAGGGTGTTTGCTGTGGGTTCGTTGTATATGGCCTTTATTATGTTGGGGTAGGTTCTCTCTATGCCCACATTCTAGAGAGTTTTTATTATAAATGTTGTTGAATTTTGTCAAAAGCTTTTTCTACATCTACTGAGATGATCATATAGTTTTTACTCTTCACTTTTTTGATATGGTGTATCACACTAATTGATTTGCAGATATTGAAGAATCCTTGCATCCCTGGGATAAATCCCACTTGATCATGGTGTAAGATCCTTTCAGTGTGTTGTTGGATTTGGTTTACTAGTATTTTGTTGAGAATATTTGCGTCTATGTTCATCAGTGATATTGGCCTGTAATTTTCTTTTTCGTGATATCTTTGTCTGGTTTTGGTATCAGGGTGATGGTGGCCTCGGAGAATGAGCTTGGGAGTTTTCCTTCCTCTGAAATTTTCTGGAAGCGTTTCAGAAGGATAGATGTCAACTCTTCTCTAAATGTTTGATAGAAAATACGAACAGACCAATCACAAGTGCTGAAATTGAAATTGTGATTAAAAAGCTTCCAACAAACAAAATTCCAGGAGCAGATGCCTCCACAGAGGAATTCTATTTTTTCCTGGGTCAGTCTTGGGAGGTTGTACCTTTCTAAAACTGTGTCCATTTCTTCTAGGTTGGCCATTTTATTGGCATATAATTGCTTGTAGTAGTCTCTTATGATCCTTTGTATTTCTGTGGTGTCTAACTTCTCCTTTTTTATTTCTATATTTATTGATTTGAGTCCTCTCCCTTTTTCTCTTGATGAGTCTGGCTAAAGGTTTATCCATTTTTTTTATCTTCTCAGAGAAGCACTTTTAGTTTCATTGATCTTTGCTATTGTTTTCTATTTCATTTATGCCTGCTCTGATCTTTATGATTTCTTTCCTTCTACTTATTTGGGGTCTTGTTTGTTCTTTCTCTGGTTCCTTTAGGTGTAAGGTTAGGTTGTTTCTTTGAGATTTTTCTTGTTTTCTGAGGTAGGATTGTATTGCTATAAACTTCCCTCTTAGAACTGCTTTTGCTGTGTCCCATAGGTTTTGGATCATTGTGTTTTTGTTGTCATTTTTCTCTAGGTATTTTTTTGATTTCCTCTCTGATTTCTTCAGTGATCCACTGGTTATTTAGTAACATATTGTTTAACCTCCTTGTGTTTGTGTTTTTTACATTTCTTTTTCCTGTAATTGATTTCTTGTCTCATAGCATTGTGGTCAGAAAAGATGCTTGATATGATTTCAATTTTCCTAAATTTACCAGGGCTTGATTTGTGACCCAAGATGTGATCCTGGAGAATGTTCTGTGTGCACTTGAGAAGAAAGTGTATTCTGCTGCTTTCAGATGGAATGTCTTATAACAATATATATATATCAATTAAGTTTATCTGGTCTAATGTGTCATTTAAGGCTTGTGTTGCCATATTAATTTTCTGTCTGGATGATGTATCCACTGGTGTAAGTGGAATGTTAAAGAAGTCCCCCACTATTATTGTGTTACTGTCCATTTCTCCTTTTATGGCTGTTACCATTTGCCTTATATACTGAGGTGTTCCTATGTTTGGTGCATATCTATTTACAATTTTTATATATTTTTCTTGGGTTGATCATTAGGTAGTGTCCTTCCTTGTCTCTTGAAACAGTCTTTATTTTAAAGTCTATTTTGTCTGATATGAGTATTGCTACTCCAGTTTTCTTTTGGTTTCCATTGGCATGGAATATCTTTTTTTAATCCCCTCACTTTCAGTCTGTATGTGTCCCTAGGTCTGAAGTGGGTCTCTTGTAGGCAGCATATATACGGGTCTTGTTTTTGTAACCATTCAGCTAAGTCTGTGTCGTTTGGTTGGAGCATTTAATCCATTTACACTTAAGGTAATTATTGATATGTATGTTCCTGTGGCCATTTTCTTGTTTTGGGTTTGTTTCTGTAGGTCTTTTTTCTTCCCTTCCTCTTTTGTTCTTTTCTCTTGTAGTGTGATGACCACATTTAGTGTTGTGTTTGGGTTGCTTTTTCTTTTTTGTGTATCATAGTTTTTTTAGTTTGCATTTCCCATGAGGTTTTGATAAAGAGTAGTGTGTGTGTGTGTGTGTGTGTGTACACACACACACACACACATTGTTTTAAGCTGGTGGTGTCTTAATTTCAAATGCAATTCCTATTTACTGAATTTGTACTCTCCTCTTCTCATGGTTGCTGGTTTTGATATCATATTTGTGTGTGAATTATTTCCTGCTTTTACTCTATGTTTGCCTTTACCAATGAGCTTTCCCATTTGTGATTTTCTTGTTTCTAGTCGTAACCACTTTTTCCCCCCTGCCTAGAGAAGTTCCTTTTGCATTTGTTGTAAAACTGGTTTGGTGGTGCTGAATTCTCTTAGTTTTTCCTTGTCTGTAAAGCTTTTGATTTTCTTCATCGAATCTGAATGAGAGAGAGCCTTGTTAGGCTGAGTTATCATGGTTGTTGCACTTTTTCGTGTAACTTACTTGTGCCTTGAGGGCCTGCTCAGCTTGGTTTGTACGTAGGATTTCCACTTGATGAAGGAGTGCTGCTGTGCATGCCCAAATTTACAGCTTGGTGAGTCAAATAACACCCAGTTCAGATGGGCAGCTCAGGTTACATGGTAACTTAGTGGCCCATGACCAAGGGTTCATTTTCTACTAAAGCCCAGTAGCAGGCCAATAACTTTCTCCTCAAAAGGGAAATAGTTATCCACAGAGAATGGCAGCATTTGCTCCCAAATCCTAGGAGCCTGCTCTGCAGTTCACCTATAGGGGCCTACTAGAGGTTCCTAACAGCCTCCCTATCTATCTACCACTGACACTTCAAGCACCATTGGATCTAAGGGGTCTTATGGCAAAAGTGGCAGAACAGCTTACACAGCAGCCTGGACCTGTTGCAGAGCCTTCTCATTTTCAGGGCCCCACAAAAATATAGTAGCTTTTAGGGTCACTCAGTAAATAAGTGAATTAGAGAAACACACCCAAATGAGGACTGTTTCCTCCAAAATCCAAAGAGGCTCGTTAGGTATTGCACCTCCTTTTTGGTTACAGGAGAGTCAGATATAACAAGCTATCCTTCTTGACATGCCCCACATCACTAGACTCCTAGAAATTTTACTGAGGTAGAAGGACTCTGAATTTTGTGGGATTCAACCCTACCCTCTGACAGACACACAAGTGTCTTAACAATAAGACTAGAGTAGCTGCTATTTCTTGCTCATTAGGTCCCATCAACATAATGTCATTGATGTAATGGACCAGTGTTATATCTTTTGGAAAGGCAAGGCAGTCAAGATCCTTGTGAACTAAATTATGACATATGGCTGGATAGTTGATATACCCCTGCATTAGGACAGAGAAGATGTATTTCTGGCCTTGTCAGTTGGATGCAAACTGCTTATGCTGATCTTTATTGACAGAGATGGAGAAAAATGCATTTGCCAGATCAATAGCTGCATACAAGGTACTAGGGGATATGATAAATTGCTCAAGCCATGAAACCACATCTGGTATAGAGGCTGCAATTGGAGTCCCCACCCAGTTAAACTTAGAATAATCCACTGTCATCCTCCAAGATCCACTGTCTTCTGCACAGGCCACATAGGCAAGTAAAATGGGAATGTGGTGGGAGTAACCACCTTTGTACCTTTCAGGTCCTTGATTGTAGCACCAATTTCTTCAGTCCCTTCAGGAATGCAGTATTGCTTTTGGTTTATTATTTTGCTAGGTGGAGGCAATTCTAATGGCTTCCATTTGGCCTTTTCCACTGTAATATCCCTCACTCCACAGGTCAGAGAACCAGTGTGGGGATTATGCCAGCTACTGAATGTATCTATTACAATTCTGCATTCAGAACAGAGGAAATGATCACAGGATGGGTTCAGGGAATCACTGGGCCCACCGTGAGATGAAAAGAGGTAAAATTATATTATTTTACCTCCATAAGTCCCTACTCTGTTGGTGGGCCACAGTGACATTTTGGGTGTCCTGAAATTAGGATTTGGGTATCAGAGTCATTGTCCAGTAGTCCCTGAAAGGCCTGATTAGTTCTTTTTCCCCAAATACACAGTTATCCTCGTAAATATTTGTAGAACCCTTTGGGTAATGTTGAGAGAAAGAAGATTAAGAGAATAATTTTTTGGCAGTATTCAGGGGTCCTTCTTCAAAGTGACTCAATTACCCCTTTATTCAAGGGGTTTTAGGAATGTAAACTGGTTCAAGTCTGGGAATTGATTGAGGGGCCATGACTGTTTTTATGATTTAAGTTAGACTTTTGCTTGCTTGATCTGGAACTTTTCTGCATATAAGATCAAGTAATAATTTAGTACCCTTCCTATCTATTTCACTTCTACAAACATGATAAACTAGCCAATGCTATAGGTCTATGTAAATCAGATGATTCTGATTGCTGCTTTGACTCTACTGTCCAGTATGGTAACCATACCACCTTGCCTTTAGTGGTTAAGTGTCACCACATGACTGTCACTGTGGGATTTTTTACTCCCATTGCATTTAGGTTTCCCAATTCACTGACTGCATTTTCCACTGCAGGGTCTGGCCTACAGAGAAGAGTGACCGCAGGGCTTTTCAAGGACACTGAGCTCCCCTCACAAATTTATTTCTTACAGTCGTGGTGAAATATGCGCCTTCCAGACCCTCCCAGTGTGGATGAGTAGTTCTTACATGACAAATCCATTCTAACATTCCAATATCCCTATGCCTTTGAATCCCTTCCTCTACATTAAACTAAGTCATGTCTAGCCTTTCGAACTCAAACATGATGGGGCATCTTTAGATCCATGATTCAACCAATCAAACTGTTAGAGCCCTTTCTAAGTCCTTGAATTGCAACATTAAATGCAGAATCTCTGCTTAGTGAACCTATGTAAATTAATTTGGTCTACTACAACTTCATGTTCCTCCCACCATTCTTCTTCCTCCATAGTATCCATTCTTATACATATTATGAGGGGTTCTGTCTATATAAATTAGAAAATTCAAGCAGTTCTTTTGGAGTGTTGCACAACTTCTTATGGGTCATACTTTGTATCTCACCTTCAGGAACCTGCTGGAACTTGAGTCTAGTTATAGATCTAGACACAAAGAGGAGTGGTGGGGGTGAATCTTGAGAAGAATCAGCATTGTTTTACAGGATAACTGACTCCACTAAAGGTGCTCCCAGTGGCAAAGAAAATTCATCAGGATTTAGGGTTCAGTGTCCCCAGCTCCATCAGTGTTCTTCCACATGTCTCCATTCCAACTTTCAGGGCCCCAGTCCTTCCTCATCGTCAATGCCCTACTTTAATCATAATCAATCACCCTATGAGGCTGCGAGTTTAAATTGTGTTGTAATACAGCCAGATGCAGTTGAGATTCTGGGGGTGATTTTCAGCAATCTAAGCCCTGTGGCTACAGAAGATATCTCCTTCAGAGCACATATAGAAGATTTCAGGTAATTTAAGGGGCATTTGAGCTCAGAATTCAAATCCTTGAGCTCACTCTTTTCTTTCCAAATTTGTCCAAGGACATTAGGAGTAAACAGCCAATCTCCCTATATTTATTAGTTTGTTAGTTAAAACTGTTCAAAATATCATATATACAGTCACCTACTTCCTTGTTTCTTTTAAGTGGTTGATTAGGATTAACCAATGCTGATATTTTGCATATCTAAATTGCCAAATCACACCATAGACTATCAGAGCTCTATTTACTACTACAAATAGAGTCATTAGCATCTGTAAATCTACTGAGGTTAGAAAGCCAATTTCAGAAACTCCAGAGCCAATTCAGGGAACTCATCCTTAAAATTCCATTCTCCTTGAACAGCTCAGTACCAAAAACTACCAGTCAGGGTTCTCTAGAAAAACCCTGCCAACAGTGTGTGTGTGTGTGTGTGTGTGTGTGTGTGTGTGTGTGTGTGTGTGTGTGTGTGTGTGTGTGTGTGTGTGTGTGTGTGTGTGTGTGTGTACACACACACATATGAGAGAGACAGACAGACAGACTTGGGAAACACTGAGAGAGGCCTTAGACTAACAGCCTGGAAGAAGTGAGGGGTTATCATCAGTTCAACAACTCTTGAGGAATTGAATTCTGCCAAGAACTATGTAAGTGGATTTGTAAAGTGGATCTTTGCTCAATCATGTCTTCAAATGAGAATGCAGTCCCTGCTGACACCTCGATTTCAGCCTTGTAAAACATTCTGAAGCAGAGGACTTACGTACATGGTGCCTGGATTCCTAAACCATGAACATTGTGAGGTAAAGAATGTGTGTTTTTTAAGCCACTAAGTTTTAGGGAAATTTGTTATGCAGCAAGAGGTAATTAATTCAAGTCCACATGCCAGTATGCAGTCTTGAATTCACATTATTTTGTCTGAGAAAACTTAGAAACAAAGTCAAATTTCCTCTAGAGGAACACAACTTCAACACAGGGCTCAGAAAGACCTACAAATTAATATATAAGGAACATGAGCTCACAGATAAAATAGAAAATCCTAAAAGGAAACAAGGCCTAAGAATTGGAGTAGTCAGAACAGAACAGAATAAGACTTACCAATATTTCAGAGAAGGTCTTAGATACTATAATTTTTCAAAAGAACAAAAGAGAACTTGTAGAACTGAAAAAGTTAATTGCAGAAATAAAACATCAGCAAGCTGGTCAAATAATATCAGATTAGACATAACTGAAAATAGTATCAGTAAACTGAAAAATGAAACAGAAGAAATTACTTAAAATGAAGTACATAGAATCAAAGAGGTTAAAAAATATGAAGGAATATTTAAGAGATGTAGATGAATGAATAATAAGGTCTAATATATATTGAAAGGAGATGCAGAAGGAGAGACTACAAAGAATTCGGTAGAAGCAATATATTAAGAGCTAAATTTCCAAAAATTTCCAAACAAACACCACAGAACAATCAAAATAATTGACAGAAAAAATACTACTTTTAAAGTTTTGAGGAAAGAGAACTACTCAACAACAATTTTATATGCAACTGAACAATCAATAATTAGGGTCAAATAAAAACATTTTACAGACAAAGAAAGAATATAAAAATTATGATTCATAAGTTATCACTAAAAGAACTATTAAAAGATGTATTTCAGGTGGTTAAAAATTGTACCAAAACTATTAGGATGCAAGAAGCAGTGGTGTGCAAAGAAATTAATAAATATGTGAGTAGATTTGAGTATGCCTTGCCTATAAAAAGTGAATAATGACAAGGACTAAGTGGTTAATGGAGAAAATAAAATTCTGTGTTATTAATTGCATTATTTTTACACACAGCTGAACAAGTAAGATAGTGATGATACTTTCTGTATGTCATGCTCTAGCAAATCATCAAGGTTTCTCAAACTGAGGTGATTGATTGGCTTGGGGACTCTTAATGCTCCTGGCCTCCCCTAGCTTCCTTGAGTACCTATGGTATTGATCTCTCAACACATTTATATAGATTTCTCACCATAGCAGTTTCCCAAGCACAACATTTGGGAATCTCTGCTCTAGACAAATATAACCAAGAAGATGGAGGTGGAGGGTGCCTGGAGTTAAATCCTATTGTACTTCTATTGTAAAACAAACAGATGGTAGATACAGTAAAAAGAATTAAACTAAAGTATCCTTATTAAAACATTGAAAGTAAGGATCAAAAAATTAATTAAAATAGAATGTAGAACACCTAAATAGAGAAAGACACCTAAATAGAGAAAGTAACTTGGCTGAGATTAACATATACACATTACTTTGTATAAAATAGATAACCAACAAGGACCTACTGTATAGCACAGGGAACTATACTAAATATTATGTAATAACCTATAAGGGAAAAGAATCTGAAAAAGAATATATATATAACTATTGCTGTGCTGTATACCTGAAACGTATATGATTTTTTTTTTTTTTTTTTTT
>NW_006788566.1:1102118-1145787 GCF_000442215.2 Lipotes vexillifer | reverse complement strand
CCCGCGTCTCCTGCATCGGCAGGCGGACTCTCAAGCACTGCGCCACCAGGGAAGCCCGTATATGATATTTTAAATCAACTATACTTCAATAAAAAATTTTAAAAAAGAATTTCAGCCAATTAAGCATTAGACAAGGGGAGAGGATAAATTAAATAAATATATGGTAACAAATCAGTAACCATAATAAATATCAGTATATCAAACTCAACTAAAAGAAAGAAAATATCAAACCAGATTTAAAAAATTATATACATTCTTTAAAATACACATACTTAAACTATAAGATCATAGAAATGTGAAAGAAATTAATATAAAACACCTAATCATTACAAAAAATACAAAAAAATGGGTTCCTGATACTAATATCAGATAAAATAGACATGAATGAACTAGCACTAGTCAGTCAGTATGTGATTATTAATTAGTGCTAAGAAGCATATTTCCCAAACAAGCTATTAAAATTGTGAACTTGTTTATATCCAATGATATAGATTTAAAATATGTAAAGATAAAATTGATTATGAAAAGAAAGTTATAAATCTGCAAATATTATATGATGATTTAACACAAATTTCCAAATAATTTATTCATCATGCAGTTTAAAATAGCAAGGTTTATAGAAGATACAAATAACACAATAAAATTTTTAATCTAATTAAATGTAGAAACTGCAACCACCATTTACAGAATTCACATTTGTTTAGAATTCATAGAACACTTACATAAATGACCATGAAAGTAGCCACAGAGCAAAGCAAACTCAAACCAGATTTGTTACCATATGGACACCACCACATTCTTCCACAACAGTACATTAAATTGGAAGCTGAGAACAAAATGTAGCCATATTTTCCAAAATCCAAAAGTTTAAAACACTCTTCTAAATGAATCACAGAATAAAACTTAAATAATAAGGAAAATTTGAGTATCTGAACTAAACTATAATTAAAATACTATATATAAAATCTGAAAGAAAAATACATTATTAGTTGCATGTTGTTAAAGAAAGAAAAAAAGTAAAGATGTAAATGTCCTATTTAATAGTTGAGAAAAAGAATGATAAAGTTAACCAAAAAGATGAAGATGGGATGTTATAATAATACCTTAAAGTTCAGGGAGAGAGAGGCAAGATGGCAGAGTAGGGGGACCTTGAGTTCATCTCCTCTCATGAGCACACCAAAATCACAACTAACTAACTGCTGACAACCATCAATAAAAAAGACTGGACTCTACCAAAACAAGATATTCTACATTCAAAGACATAAAGAAGAAACCATGAGATGGTAGGAGGGGCACACTCATGATACAATCAAATCCTATACCACCTGGGTGGGCAACCCACGAACTGGAGAATAATTATATTGCAGAAGTTCTCCCATAGGAGTGAGAGCTGTGAGCCCCACCCCATGCTCCCCAGCCTAGGGTTCTGGCATTGGAAGGAGGAGCCTCCAGAGCATTTGGCTTTGAAGGCCAGCAGGGCTTGATTGCAGCAGCTCCACAAGACTGGGGGAAACGGAGACTCCACTGTTGGAGGGCGCACACAAAGTCCCACATGCACTGGTGCCCAGAGCAAAAGCAGTGACTCCATAGGAACCTGAGCCAGACCTACGTGCTGGTCTTGGAGGGTCTCCTGGGGAGGCGGAGCTGTGGCTCTCTCTGGGCAACAAAAGCTGGTGGCAGACAAAGTGGGGACCTATGTGAACTCTGGCTGGAGGCAGACATTTTGGGTACTTGGCACCGAAACCTGGCCCCACCCAACAGCCTGTAAGCTCCAGTGCTGGGACGCCTCAGGCCAAACAACCAACAGAGTTGGAACCCAGCCACACCCATCAGCAGACAGGCTGCCTATAGTCTTCTTAAGCCCACAGCCACCTCTAGATATGAACTTTAACAAGGCCCTGCCCACCAAAGGGCCAAGACCCAGCTCCACCCACCAGCCCCCACCTGCTAGGAAGCCTGCACAAAACTCTAGACCAGGCTCATCCACCAGCAGGCCAATACCAAAAGTAAGGAAACTACAGTACTGCAGCCTGCAGAACTGAGTCCACAAACAGCTCAGAACCTAACCTGGGACCAGCTGGTCCCTGGCCCTTGGGAGACGAGAGGGGAGTATACTGCTGGGACACGTAGGATATCCCCTACAGAGGGCCACTTCTTCAAGGTCGAGAAACATAACTAACCTTCCACATATATAAAAATACAAATAAAAATTTAGACAAAATGAGATGGCAGAGGAATATGTTCCAAATTACATCGAAGAGGAATATGTTCTAAAGGAACAAGATAAAACCCCAGAAGAACAACTAAGGGATGTGGAGATAGGCAATCTACCCGAGAAAGAGTTCAGAGTAATGACTGTAAAGATGATCCAAGAAATCAGGAAAAGAATGGATGCACAGAGTGAGAAGTTACAAGAAGTTTTTAACAAAGAGTTAGAGAATATAAAGAACAACCAGAGTTGAAGAATACAATAATTGAACTGAAATAGATACTAGAAGGAATCAAGAGCAGAATAAATGAAGCAGAAGTACAGATAAGTGAGCTGGAAGAGAGAGTGGTGGGAATCACTGCCATGGAACAGAATAAAGAAAAAAGAATGAAAAGAAATAAAGACAGTTGAAAAGACCTCTGGACAATGTCAAATGCACCAACATATGCATTAGAGGGGTCCCCGAAGGAGAAGAGAGACAGTGCCTGAGAAAATATTTGAAGAGATAATAGCTGAAAATATCCCTAACATGGAAAAGGAAACAGTCACCCAAGTCTAGGAAGTGCAGAGTCCCATACAGGATTAACTGAAGGAGGAACGTGCCAAGACATGTAGTAATCAAATTGCCAAAAATTAAAGATAAAGAGAAAATATTAAAAGCAATGAGGGAAAAGCAACAAATAATATACAAGGGAACCCCCATAAGGCTATCAGCTGATTTTTTAGCAGAAACTCTGCAGGCCAGAAGGAAGTGAGTGGCAAGATATTTTTAAAGTGATTAAAGGGAAGAACGTACAACCAAGAATACTCTACCCAGCAAGGCTCTCATTCAGATTTGACAGAGAAATCAAAAGCTTTACAGACTAGCAAAAGCTAAGAGAATTCAGCAGCACCAAACCAGCTCTACAACAAATGCTAAAGGAACTTCTGTAGGTGGAAAAAACCACAATTAGAAACAAGAAAATTACTAAATGGGAAAGCTCACTGGTAAAGGCAAACATACAGTAAAGATAGGAAATCATCCACACACAAATATGATATCAAAACCAGTAATTGTGAGAGGAGGAGAGTACAAGTGCAGGATATTGGTAATGCATTTGAAATTAAGAGATCAGCAACTTAAAACAATCATGTATATATATATAGACTGCTATATCAAAATTTCACGGTAACTGCAAATGAAAAATCTATAATACATACACACATGAAAAAGAAAAAGGGATCCAAACACAACACTAAAAAAGTCATCAAATCACAAGAGAACAAAAGACCAACAAAAACAAATCCAAAACAATTAACAAAATGGCAATAAGAACAAACATATTGATAATTACATTAAGTGGCAAAGGATTAAATGCTCCAACCAAAAGACACAGACTGGCTGAATGGATGCAAAAACAAGACCTGTGTATGTGCTGTCTACAAGAGACCCACTACAGATCTAGAGACACAGACTGAAAGTGAGGGAATTAAAAAAAGATATTCCATGCAAATGGAAATCAAAAGAAAGCTGGAATAGCAGTTCTCATATCAGACAAAGTAGACTTTAAAATAAAGACTCTTATAAGAGACAGAGAAGGACACTACATAATGATCAAGGGATCAATCCAAGAAGGTATAACAATTGTAAATATATATGCACCCAACATAGGAGCACCTCAATACATAAGGCAAATGTTAACAGCCATAAAAGGAGAAATTGACAGTAACACAATAACAGTGGGGGACTTTAACACCCCACTTACATCAATGAACAGATCATCCATAGAGAAAAATCAATAAGGAAACACAGGCCTTAAATGATGCATTAGACGAGATAGACCTAATTGATATCTATAGAGCATTCATTTGGAAAGCAGCAGAATACACATTCTTTTCAAGTGCACATGGAACATTCTCCAGGGTTGATCACTTGCTGGGCCACAAAGCAAACCTCAGTAAATTTAATGAAATTGAAATTTTATCAAGCAGCTTCTCTGACACAGCGCTATGAGATTAGAAGTCAACTACGAGGAAAAAAACTGCAAAACACAGACATCTGGAGGCTAAACAATATGCTACTAAGCAACCAATGGATCACTAAAGAAATTAAAGAAGAAATCAAAAAATACCTAGAGACAAATGAAAACGAAAGCATGATGACCCAAAACCTATGGGACATAGCAAAAGCAATTCTAAAAGGGAAGTTTATAGCAATACAAGTTTGCCTCAGGAAACAAGAAGAATCTCAAATAAACAACTGAACCTTATACCTAAGGCAACTAGAGAAAGAAGAACAAACAAAACTCAAAAGTTAGTAGAAGGAAAGATCATAAAGATCACAGAAGAAATAAATGAAATTGAGACTGAAAAAACAATGGAAAACATCAATGAAACTAAAAGCTGGTTGTTTGAAAAGATAAACAAAATTGATAAACCTTTAGCCAGACTCATCAAGAAAAAAAGGGAGACGGCCCAAATCAACAAAATTAGAGATGGAAAAGGAGAAGTTACAACCAACACCACAGAAATACAAAGGACCATAAGAGACTACTACAAGCACCTAAATGCCAATAAAATGGATGACCTAGAAAAAATGGACAAATTCTTAGAAAGGTACAATCTCCCAAGACTGAACCGTGAATAGAAGATATGAACAGACCAATTACAAGTACTGAAATTGAATCTGTGATTTAAAAACTCCCAACAAATGAAAGTCCAGGACCACATGGTGTCCAGGTGAACTCTACCAAACATTTGGAGAAGAGTTAACACCTATCCTTCTGAAACTACTCCAAAAAATTGCAGTGGAAGGAACACTTCCAAACTCATTCTATGAGGCCACCATTACCCTGATAGCAAAACCAGACGATACTACAAAAAAAAATAACAGGCCAATATCACCTATGAATATAGACACAAAAATCCTCAACAAATACTAGCAAACTGAATCCAACAGTACATTAAAAGGATCATTCACCATGACCAACTGGGATTTATCCCAGGGTTGCAAGGATTTTTCAATATCTGCAAATCAATCAGTGTGATACACCACATTACCAAATTGAAGAATAAAAACCACACGATCATCTCAGTAGATGCAGAAAAAGCTTTTTGATAAAATTCAACATCCATTTATGATAAAAACTCTCCAGAAAGTGGGCATAGAGGGAACCTACCTCAACATAATAAAGGCCAAATATGACAAACACACAGCTGATGTCATACTCAATGGGAAAAAGCTGAAAGTACCTCCTTACTTTGGACTTAACGTGCAATTATTTTTATAGCTTTTAAGTTGGAAACTTAGATCATTTATTTCAAAATGACATTTAAAAAATTGTCCTGTATATTCACTTCTTCTGTTATCATTCATTTAAATAACTTTTCTAATTTCTGTGTGATTACGTACTTCATCTATGGGTTATTTAGAAGTATGTTGCTTACTTTTTAAAGTTCGGCTATTTTTTCCTGGTATCAGATTAAATTCCACTGCAATCAGACTATATACTTTATAATTTTAGTATTTTTAAATTAATTAAAACTTGTCTTATGGCCCTGTATATAGTAGTCTATCTTGGTCAATATACCATGTTCTCTGGATGCTAGAGTAGAACTTCATGAACGCCACTTAGGTCAGTTTTGATAGTGTTGTTCAAGTATCCTATATCCTTACTCATTTTTTGTCTCCTTATCCATCAATTACTGAGAGAGATATGTTAAAAATATCAACAATGATTGTAGAGTTGTCTTTCTCCTTTCACTTCTGTCAGTTTTTGCTTTATGCATTTAGAAACTCAATAATTATGTGCATATCCAATAAAGATCATCTTTTCTTAATTGATTATATCATCATGATATATTCCTATTTGTGCCTGGTAATGGGTAATACTCCTTTTTTTGAAGTCTGATTCATCTGATATTATAAACTCATGCAAATTCTCATGCTGATGGTGTGAATGTTGTATATTTTTTCCACTCTTACTTTCCAACAATTTCTGTCTTTATACTATCCTTCTTATAAATAGTATTTAGTTGTCTTATTTTTCATTAGGTCTTACAATCTCTGCCTTTTAAATGGGATGTTTTTTCATTTACATTAATTTTTAGCTTTGTTTCCTTTGGTTTTAAGGCTGTGATCTTGCTGCTTGTTTATTTTCTTATTTTCTTGTTTTCTTTTTTAACTTTTATTTTGAAGTCATTTTAGACTTAATCACACACTTACAAAAGTAGTACAAATGAGATACCACATACCCTTTACTCATCTCCCCTAGTTATTAAAATTAAGAAATAAACATTAGTATAATGCCATTAACTAAATTAACAGACTTCATTAAGATTTTACTAGTTTCCTCTAATGTAATTTTTCTGTTCCAGGATATAATCAGAGATCCCATTTTGTTGTAATTGTCTCTGACACTTTTGAAGAGTATTGGTCAGTTATCTTGTAGAATGCCCCTCAATTTGTGTCTGTCTGATGTTTTCCCATAATTACATTGAGGTAATGCACTATTGTTATTATTGGTAAAAATATTATAACGTGTCCTTCTCTGTTCATTACATCAGATATCATGTGATGTCATTATATCTTATTATTGAGGATGTTAACCTTGATCCCTTGGTTTGCATGGTGCTGTCAGGTTTCACTTTTGTAATTAGTAAATATTTGGAAGTAATTTAAAGCCATGGAAATAACTGTTTCTCCTTAAAACTTTGTCCACCAGATTTGTCATTGTTTGGTACATCTCACCTCAGCAATTATTAATATTGTGTTCTATTTCCATCATTCCTTCTATACATGTAAGTTGGAATTCTTCTGGAAGGAGGAGTTGTCCCTTCTTCCTCAATTATTTAATGAAATCTTTATGACCAATCGTTATTTATTTTATTCGGGAGGGGTTATAATCCAATAATATTGTTATTTATTTTATTGCTCAAGTTTTTCCAAATTTGGCCATTTGTGAGTTCTTTCAGGTTGACTCTGTACCTTTCTGATATAACTTCATTAATATTTGGACTTTAGTACATCCTTATTTCTGAAATCACAAGATGGTCCAAATTCAGCTTGTATATTCCCTGCCACAGTTTGAAGTCAACAACTTCCTTTTAGTGAGGAATGATATTTAGAAACTAATAACTGGTAGCTAGACATTGCTACTGAAGCGTCATTGCTTCTAGTCACCTTCTGTGGGTGGAGTTAGAAACCACATGTATTAATACTATCTAATGCATACATGTACATCTCTTTATTTCTCTATCTATTTATCTGCATGTTTACGCACACACACGTACACACACAGAGAATCATACTAATACCTCTCACTCTAATCCAGTACCACCAGTTTCCTTCTAGCATACTTCCTTTTACATTTGTAATTTCTTTCTCGAACACTAAGAAAACTGGCTCTTCACTACATTTACTTATTCTTCACTGCTGGAATACAAATGAAATGGTTTTAGAATTGCAACCCCATACTCATCTGAAAAACAAATTTAGCAACTAGAGTACAGTATTTGTGTATAACTCGTTTCATATAACCTTGCATTCTCTAGCTAAAAAATACTGTTTTCCAAAGTTACTTAGGCCATCTCCTTCACTCTCCATTCCCTCAGTGTAACTATGTGACTCAGTTGTAAAGTGGATTCATTGGTCATAGTCTGCATTTATCCTGGGACACACAACATCCTGAAAGATATTTTTAACTTGCATATAGTAAATTTCCCTCTTTAGTGCATACTCTTTAGTGGTGTATAGTTCTATGGGTTTTACGAAATACATATAGTTAACACCACCACAATTCCTCACAGAATGGTTTCTTAACCTCCCAATTTTCCACAAGCTCTCCCTTTGTAGTCTAAGTCCTTACCACCCTCCACCCCTTGCAACCAGTGAACAGTTTTCCACCCCTATACTTTCCTTTTTCTATAATGTCATATAAATGGAAACTTATCATATATAGTCTTTTGGATCTGCCTTCTTTCTTTTATCAAAGTGCCTTTAAGGTTTATCTAAGTTGATGACTGAATTACTAGTTCTTTATTTTTCTTGCTAAGGAACACTCCATTCCATGTATGTAACAAGGTTTATCCATTCACCTTTTGAAAGGTATCTGAATTCTTTCAGTTTGGGGAAGTTTTTGAATAAAGCTTCTATATATATGTCCAAGCTTTTGTATGCAGATAATTTACATTTTTCTTGGATACTTAGGATTTGGTTTGCTAGACATGTGGTATGTGGTTATTTAACTTCATAAGAAACTGCCAAACTGTTTTCTAAAATGATTATAACATTTTACATTCTTACCAGCAATGTTGGAGAATTCCAGTTCTACATTCTCTCCAAAACTTGGTATTTTAAGTTTTTGGTTATAATTTTATCCATTTTAATGGGTGTGTAGTGATATCTAACTGTGTTTTGTTCCGTTTTTCCCAAATGGTGATCAACATTATTCTTCATTATGGGAAAGCAAATAAAAACAAAATGAGCTATATTTATAGTCATACCAAAATAGTTAAAATTAAAAAGGCTGACAGTTCTGAGCTTGGTAAGGATGTAGATCAAACAGAACTCTCAGATGTTTTGGTTGGTGGAAATGGTACAAACACTTTGGGGGAAAAACTAAGAAGAGGCAAAGAAATTTATGGTGACAGAAATAAGAACAATGATTGGCTCTGTAGTGGGGAGATTGATTTAAAAGGGACATAAGAGGGAATTCCCTGGTGGTCCAGTGGTTAGGACTCCACACTTTCACTACTGAGGGCATGGGTGTGATCCCTGGTTGGGAACTAAGATCCCAAAAGCTGCATGGCATGGCCAAAAATTTAAAAATTAATTTAATTAATTAAAGGGACATAAGAGAAGTCTATGGAGTAATAAATTGAATAGGGTGGTAATTATGATGTATACGTAGATATAAAATTTCTTCAATCTGTATAACTAAGATTATACATTGGAATATTACCCAGCAATAAAAAAAAATGAAAATTTGACATTTGCAACAACGTGAATGGACCTGGAGTGTATTACGCTTAGTGAAGTAAATCAGAGAAAGACAAATACTGTATGTTATCACTCATATGAGGAATTTTAAAAACAAGTGAAAAAATATAACAAAACAAGCAGAATCACAGATATAGAAAAAAAACTAGTAGTTACCAGTGGGGAGAGGGGAGGGGAGAGGGGCAAGATTGGAGTATGGGATTAAGAAATACAAATTACTATGTATAAAATAAATAAGTTACAAAGATATTGTACGGTGCAGGGAATACAGCCAATATTTTATAACAACATTAAATGGAATATAATCTATAAAAATATTGAATCACTATGTTGTATATGTGAAACTAATATTGTAAATCAACTATACTTCCATAAAAATAAATTAATTAATAAAAAGCACAAAACCTCAACAAATAAATAAAAGATATATATGCTAGATGAGAAAAGATTAATACATCTTATTGTATGTATTTACATGTAAACAATGTTCTTGTTATTATTGTTACCTGACTTGTTTGCTTTAATTAAACTTTTTTTTCAATTTAAAAACAGCTTTTAAATTAAATGAATCTGAGGTCTCATATATAAATTTACTTATAAAATAAAGTATGAAAACATATTTTCTGGAAAATATACTTTCACTTATTGGATGAATAAAATAAAGTTATTAAATCAGGGTCTTGTGAAAGAAACACAGTCTTACTTTCTTACAATATTATTTTCTTCGTTGTAGTAGCTGAGATTTGCATATTCTGAAAAATATAAGGCTGAGAATTGTTGGTGGCCAAACAACCCTGGAGAGGCCTCAGATAAATATGAAGGAGTTATGTCTAAAGTTAGAAAGAAACAGAGGGATAATATCTAAGTCTTTTAAGTTTATTTAACAACATGATTAAAGTAAGAAGGAACTAGGAATGATAATGATTGAGAGCAGGTGATTAAAGTAACAATATAACTATGTAACATGGAAGTTTCTCAGTTTTGATATATTTGGTTTAAACTAGAATTTTAAGATAATTGTTAGAAAAGCTTAAATTGAACTATTAATAAAGAATTCTTGAGAGATGTCAACATCACAGCATCATGAAATGCTCCCTTTTTCTCTCCTCTTCAGTCTATAACCGTTAAAACACCCATAACTCAACAAAGTTGCCTCTGCCCAATCCTCCAGGATGATGGAGAATTCCACACATCTGTACATCTAAAGGTAGGTGGACTGGAACACATAGAGGAGATGGAACAAGGGGAGCAGTTGTGGGCCTGTGATCCTGGACCCCCAGCTGCAGTGGCTGAGCCTGCAGCCCCAGAGAACCCAGTAATATCAGGGAAGGCAGCACACACATAATCAGCCTTTCAGCTGCAGTGGTGCCCACAGCCACAGGGAACTGGACATGGGGGCAGTAAAACCTGCGACCCTGTCCCATCAGCCATGGAGGCAACCCATGACTCTGGCCCCCCAACACCACATGCAGTGGTGGCACCCATGAACCCAACAACCCTAATCAGGGCTGTGACACCTGTGACCCTGGGTCCCCACCCCCTCATGATGGGGGAGCCTACAACTCAGGAGATTCTGGATCCAGTACAGGTGCCTGCCATCCTGGTGCCACAGGTAGCATGCCAGTGACATCAGTAGCATCAAGGCACCCATGACCCCAGAGGCACAATCATCGCCGAGGGGAGGTACCTCTGAAAGAGGCCATGTAGGGTGGAAAGTGTCAGCTCTCAAGTATAACCAGAGGTAGCTAAGGGAAGAGAAACGAAAAACTTGTGCTATAGTGCCACCTACTGGAAAACAAAAGAAAGGCCCCTAATTACTAACCTGTTGAATTCTTAGAATCAAGAACAAGAAGGAGGAGGAGGAGGAGGAGGAGGAGGAGGAGAAAAATAAGGAGAGGAAGAGGAAGAAAACGAAGAAGAAAGGTGTTCATGACTTCAAATGCATCAGCAGAGGAACAACATCAAGCACCGTGAAGAACCACAGTAACAGAACCACAAAAAAAAAAATGACAATTCCCAAGCAGCCAAATTTAAAGTCATTGAATATTGCCATGTAACTGATAGAGAATTCAAAATAACTGTCATGAATAAACTCAGTGGTCTACAAGAAAACCCAGAAAGGCAGTTCAGTGAGCTCAGGAATAAAATTAATGAACAGTAGGAGAGAGATTGAAACTCTAAGAAAAGTACTAAACAGATATTCTGGAGCTGAAGAACTCAAAAGATGAGATGAAGAATACATTAGAAAGCACTGGAAATAGAGAAGACCATGTGGAAGACAGAACCAGTGAGTTCAAAGACAGAACTCTAAAAATGGCACAGGTAAAAGAAGAGAGAGAAATAAGATCTAAAAAATGAAGAAATTCTATGAGAACTATCCAACTCTATTAGGAAGGGCAAAATTAGGATAATGGGTATCCCAGAAGGAGAAGGGTAGAAGGTAGTATAACATTCATTTAAAGAAATAATAGCCGAGAACTTACCAAATATAGGGAAGGAACTGGATATAGAATTGCATGAAGCTAAGAGAACACCTAATTACTTCAGTGCAAAAATACCTTCCTCAAGACACATTATATTAAAACTGTCAAAAGTCAATGACAAAAAAAAAGATGAAGAAGAATCTAGATGAATAGCAATCTAAAGAAAAAAGTCAATGACAAACACAGAATTTTAAAGGAAGGGACTTCCCTGGTGGCACAGTGGTTAAGAATCTGCCTGCCAAGGCAGGGGACATGGGTTCAATTCCCTGGTTTGGGAAGATCCCAAGTGCCGCGGAGCAACTAACCCATGCGCCACAACTACTGAGCCTGCACTCTAGAGCCCTCAAGCCACAATTACTGAGCCTGCATGCCACAACTACTGAAGCCCATGTGTCTAGAGCCCATGCGCCACAACAAGAGAAACCACCGTGATGAGAAGACCATGCACCACAACGAAGAGTAGCCCCCACCCAATGCAACTAGAGAAAGCCCGTGCACAGCAACGAAGACCCAATGCAACCAAAGGTAAATAAATAAATTTTAAAAAATAAAAATTTTAAAGGCAGCCAGGGAAAAAAGAATGGTAACCTACAAAGAAACCCCTGTTACGCTATCAGCAGATTTCTCTATAGTCAAGGAGAGAGTGGAATGACATACTCAAAATACTAAAAGATAAAAACTGTCAGCCAATAATACACTATTCAGCAAGATACCATTCAGCTATGAAGGAGAAATAAAGCCTTTCCCAGACAAAAGCTGAGGGAGTCCATCAGTACTAGACATGCCTTACATGCCTTACAAGGCATGTCGAACAAGTGTTGGAGAGGATGTGGAGAAAAGAGAACCGTCATACACTGATGGTGGGAAAGTAAATTGGTGCAGCCATTATAGAAAACAGTATGGAGATTTCTCAAAAAATTAAGAACAGAACTACCGTATTATCCAGCTATTCCACTTCTGGATATTTATTCAAATATGAAAACACTAATTTGAAAATGTATATGCACCCTTATGTTCATTGCAGCAGTTCACTCATTATTTACAATAGGCAAGATATGGAAACAACCTATGTGCCCGCCAATGAATGAATGGATAAAGTAAATGTTTATATACAATGGAATATTACTCAGCCATACAAAAGATAAAATCATGCCATTTGTGACAACATGGATGGACCTTGAGGTAATTATTCTAAGTGAAATAAGTCAGATGAGAAAGACAAATACCATATGATTTCACTCATATGTGGAAAAGAAACAAAAACCAAAGACACATAGATATGGAGAATGGAATAGTGGTTACCAGAGGGAAAATGGTAGTGGGAGGGCAAAATGGAAACTAAACTTTTGGTAGTGTGCATGCTGTAGTGTATACAGAAGTAGAAATATAAAGTATAATATAATATGAAACTTATATAATGGTATAAAACAATAAGTGACCTGGGTAGCCTAAAGTTGAAGAAGCAGTGCTGGTGTAAAATATATTTTAAAAATCACTGGAGTAAAGTACACGTAAATACTTAAAAAAAAAAAAAAAAGACCTCCTCTTTTTCTAGATAAAGGTATTAAATTCATGCCTGTAAATTTAGTTCTGCTTGAAAAGGGAGGATTAACATCAATTTCTTGATACATCATAGAATTGTTCAGATATCATTTATTCAGTAACTAAGGAAAAGAGCAGGCTTAGGGATTAATCTTGTGTGTCACACAATAGCATGCTTAAAATGTTTTGAAATACTTCCATACCTCTCTTTTTTGATCATACACACAGGGTGGCTATTTGTATGAAGTGCTACAATTACTTGGTATTGGAGAGACACTGATATAAGCAATAGTACAGTATTTATACAGAGTACCAGTAAATACTCAAGTTCTGAGTGGAAAGTAATTAAAGATGAAAAGAAAGCTTTTTGCAGATAATAAATAACATATTGTTGAAAGTTACACTAGTTGAAATGTGTGGAAAATAATCAGTTTACTGTGCCACGGGAACTTTTGAACCATCATCATCAGCTATTTTAGGGTATTCATTTAGGCCAGCTTTCAATAACTGAGGTGATACTTTCTAACTAAAAAAAAAAGTTACTTGTGGGCTTGTTTTGTACATAATCATCCATTTTTATCAAAGTCTTTTTTTCTGCTGTGTTTACAAGCTAAACTAGCTGTGAAAGGTGCAAGCATTATAGTTTGTATTCAGCAAAGATCTGTCATTTTGTGCTTACTGCAAGGCAAATGGCTCTGCCAGTTGGGGCTCCAATTTATCAATCTGGCAGTGTGACACTTTTCATTGTTGTAGAAAATTTTATCATGGATATCCAATTCTGAACGGTTAATATGGAAGAGAGGTCTGAGCAGGCCGACTTTAACTTGTGCTTATCAATACTGTAATCATTAATGACACTGACCCAGGAGATAGAGATCATTTGGGTCCCTGGAACCTGAAGCATACGTCTCTGACAGATTTATCTGCCTCAGCTGCCACCAAGGGTCCCTGAGTTTCAGGAACAGATGTAATATGACAAAGCAGGATCTCCCTATAGAACAATGAAAATAACTTTTGTCACAGTTGTTCTGGAATGAATGCAAGGCAAAGAAAATAGGATGCTAAAACATTAATTCTTAAAATTATACATTAATAGCTTTAACATCTAGCTAATCTGCCTCATAGGCAGGAGGTTAAGACAGTGACCTGTTTATGGTAGAACAGTGATACATCCACAAGTGACTTCCAAACTACAGTTTCTTAATATGCATGTTTGTTGATGCAGTATGGACACCCAGACAATCACTCTGCCAGTAACAGCTTCCAGTAGGTGTAGCCTTCATCCTGAGACACTGGCTGCCAGCTTCAGCATACCAATATTAGAAAAAGTAGCCAAATATTAGAAATAAATATTTGTACAAAGAATTAATTGGTGGACAAAATATGAGTGGAGGGAAACTCAGAACATCATACTAAGGTACTAGGTGTCACATATCTGTGACTAATTTAAAAAAACATAAAACAGAATTTTAAAAATATTTGTAGTAAGATACAAAGATAACCTTATAATAACAAAGTTATGGTTATCTGTGAAGAATATGGTAGTTTTTTGATCATGCATAGAAGGTCAGGTGAGAACTGGACATGGGGTGGATTGTGTTACTCTTTATCATCCCTAAACTTTGTCTGAGTTAGGTTGACTAAAATATTTGGTTGAGGACCTAAATATTTGATCAAAGAGAAGATAACTTAGATAATTAATTTGGCCTTCCAAGCTACTCATTCCCAAGAAAAATGTGCATATTGTACCTACAGCATGTTAGCTGCTCCAGAAATAAAATAATTTTGACATTGTCCTTGATTCTATATAAAATTATCTATGCCTTTAATCATTCTTTTCTCCTTTCATTTTATTTTAGAGAAATGGGTAACCTATCTCCTTTGTAAAGATATACCTCTGATAGTAAAATAATAATAGTTTACTGCGTAACAGGAAGTGTTTCATGGTTTTTTGGTTCCATTTTGTCATTTTCTTCTCATGATAGCCCAATGATGTGGTTATTACTGTTGCTCCCATTTTATATATGAAGAAACTGAGACTTGAAACATTTAATAGATTTCTGAATTCACAGAAATATTCAATGGAGAGCCAGAATATAAACCCAGGTGTTCCAGTTTCCAGAACCTGGGGTCTTTTTTTTTTTCCCCCAGTTTACCCTTTTCTTAAAAAAAAAATTTTATTGGAGTATAGTTGCTTTACAATGTTGTGTTAGTTTCTACTGTACAGCAAAGTGAATCAGCTATACGTATACATATATCCCCTCTTTTTTGGATTTCCTTCCCATTTAGGTTACCACAGAGCATTGAGTAGAGCTCCTTGTGCTGTACAGTAGATTCTCATTAGTTATCTGTTTTATACATAGTATCAATAGTGTATGTATGTCAATCCCAATATCCCAATTCATCCCACCCCCCTTTCCCCTTGGTATCCATACATTTCTTCTCTACATGTGTCCCTATTTCTGCTTTGTAAATAAGATCATCTATACAAATTTTTTCGGATTCTACATATATGCGTTAGTATACGATATTTGTGTTACTCTTTCTGACTTACTTCACGCTGTATGACAGTCTCTAGGTCCACCCACGCCTCTACAAATGACCCAGTTTTGTTCCTTTTTATGGCTGAGTAATATTCCATTGTATATATGTACTACATCTTCTTTATCCATTCCTCTGTTGATGGACATTTTGGTTGCTTTTTGAATTATGGTTTTCTCTGGGTATATGCCCAGTAGTGGGATTCCTGGGTCACATGGTAGTTCTATTTTTAGTTTTTTAAGGAACCTCCATACTGTTCTCCATAGTGGCTGTATCAATTTACATTCCCACCAACAGTGCAGGAGGGTTCCCTTTTCTCCACACCCTCTCCAGCATTTATTGTTTCTAGATTTTTTTTTTTTTCTTGCGTTATGCGGGCCTCTCACTGTTGTGGCCTCTCCCATTTGCGGAGCACAGGCTCCGGACGCGCAGGCCCAGCGGCCACGGCTCACGGGCCCAGCCGCTCCGCGGCACGTGGGATCCTCCCGAAACGGGGCACGAACCCGCGTCTCCTGCATCGGCAGGCGGACTCTCAAGCACTGCGCCACCAGGGAAGCCCTCTAGATTTTTTGATGATGGTCATTCTGACTGGTGTAAGGTGATACCTCATTGTGGTTTTGATTTGCATTTCTCTAATAATTAGTGATGTTGAGCACTTTTTCATGTGTTTGTTGGCAATCTGTATGTTTTCTTTGGAGAAATATCTATTTAGGTCTTCTGCCCATTTTTGGATTGGGTTGTTTGTTTTTTGATATTGAGCTGCATGAGCTTCTTGTATATTTTGGAGATTAATTCCTTGTCAGTCACTTCATTTGTAAATATTTTCTCCCATTTGTGGAGAGAGATGAAGTCCAGATCCTCCTACTCCTCTGCCATCTTGGTTTCCCCAGAATCTGGGTGTTATGTGTTAAGTCATAGTAATATCAATCTCTATCCTATTTTTTTCTGTGACCTTGAACTATCAGTTATGGGTTTTCCCACCACTCCCACTGTCTTCACTATCTCTATAGTTGCATCTTCCCTTCAGTCTATAATTATGCTTAAGTTTTCTCATTAAAAAATAAAAAGAAGTTAATGAATAAGCAGGTGAAAGAGGAGGAGAAGCAGGAGGAGGAAAAAGAGAAGAAACCTCTCAACTTTGTTTCTCTTTAACTTATTGTTGTGTTGCAATCCTTATACAAACTTCTTAAGAAAGCAGACTTCTCACATCGTCTCTAGTTTTTAACCTAGTAATTATTTTTTCAACCTACACCAAATTAGTTTTGGTCTTTAGTTCTTTAAAATGCTTGTGCTGAAGTCAATCAATGACTTCCTAGTTGTCAAATCCAACAGTCCTTTATTATACTTTATTTTACTTGACATATATTTCACATTTGCCATTGTTACCATTTTCATGTAAGTCTCTTCTCTCTTGGCTTCCTATACAACCATTTCATTCTAGCTCTCTTTCTGTATCTATGAGTACTCTGACTCAAAATTCTTCATTTCTTTGGATCTTTTTTCTCCCTTGCTTTCTTACATGCTGATGCTATTATTCAAGGTCCTCTACTTCTCCTCTCTGATTGACTTCGGAGAGCATCTCATTACTTCAATTTTCATTATTTCATTTCTCACCTATACTCTACTTAGGTCTCACTTTTATTGTAAACTCTAGGACGATAAATCTTCCTCAATCTCTATTTAACGTGTTCCCTCCCACACCCTTCAATTTCGTCTCTCACCTAGACAACTAGTCTTCACCTAGACAACTGTAAACATTTCCGACCTACATTCTCAGGTTCACCAATCTACCTGTATATGGTCATCTAAAATAGCCTTCTAAAACACAAGTATATTAATATGAGTCAACTGTAGAAACCTTCAATGTCCCCTGCCACATATATGCTAAAATCTAAACCCTTTGGTATGATACCTTGGAGTATTGCCAATCTGGCCTCTTCCATGTTGCTGTCTCAATCTGTCAGCACTATCATCCACACATGCCACATTACTGTCATACTCCACTATTTGGCAATCCTGGAATGCGCTATTTTTTTTTATATCTTCAAGCTTTTAAAAATTTCCTATTCTGAATAACTGAAATGTTATCCTTAATCCTTCCATATGCCTATTAAATACTTTTTATCCTTTAAGAGCCACCTGAAATGTCATTTCTGTAAACTTTAACGGATTTTCTCAGTGAAATATCCTTGTTCCTTCCTCTGAGCTCTCACAACACATTGTACTCACATCTATTATAACACACACTATTTGTATTATAAGTATTTTACATGTTGGTATCTTCCACCATATCTGAGACCATCAAAGAGAGAGGCTGCATCTTATTCATCTCTGTAATTCTAAATCCTAGTAAATATTAGGCATTCAAGAAGTGTCTGTTGAAACAATGAAACGAGTAAATGGGTGCCAGTTGTTTAGCCAGTGAGACAGATGTTTCTGTCTTCATATGAACACATCTCAACAATACACAATTCTTTTGACAAACAAATATGAATCACTTGGGGTTGTAAGGGGACTCACAATAAGTGAGAAGTCTGTTTCAAACACTTTCCCCACATTATAGTATTTGTTTAAGTTCTTTGGAAATAAGGAGCTTGACTATATAAAGTTTTAACCAAGAATATTACTACAGCTATACATTAATCATTTTCATGTTGCTTGAAACTCCCTGGAGATTTCTTTCTTTACAGCCCATGAAATGAAAAGGTGCTGGGATATAGAGGTGAAGCAACATGGTTCTTGCTTTCAAACTGCTAAAAATAATGACTGCAGGTGCAAGATTTGAAATGATTATATTCTAAGAGGTAAAGCAGTGGAAGCTTGGCACTTTTATAGTCTGTGTTTTAATTAAATAATGTTTGTCACATTAAAACCATTCTTTCCTCTTCCACTTTAAGGAAATTATTCTCTTGCCAAAGAGTAGGAAAAAAAGATAGTTACCAACTATTTTAGCTTTCTTGTAAAGTAAAAACACATGGGAGGCCATGGAATGCGGGATATATGCAATATCAAAACAACTGCTGAGGTTAATGCTATACTCCAGGAGCTGTAGGAATTTTACTTTAATTCCAAGGTAAGTATTATGAACGTATATGTCAATGAAAGCAGAACTTTGAATTATCTGCACATAATTTACAATATGATTCAAAATATTTTTCAGAATTGAGTAATTTACACAATATTCAAATATCTAACTGTAAACAAATGCAAAAAAAAATTAGCATATTTTCTCTCTGTAGTTTCTTAAAGGAAAAGCCAACTAATTTTGCATCAAATCTGTGAAAGAAGAATGAATGTGAGAGCCTGAACCAAGATGGCGGAGTAGAAGGACATGCTCTCACTCCCTCTTGTGAGAACACCAGAATCACAAGTAGCTGCTGGACAACCATCGAGAGGAAGACACTGGAACTCACCAAAAAAGATACCTCACATGCAAAGACAAAGGAGAAGCCACAATGAGACGGTAGGAGGGGAATAATCGCAGCAAAATCTAATCCCATAACTGCTGGGTGAGTGACTCACAGACTGGAGAACACTTATACCAACAGAAGTCCACCCACTGGAGTGAAGGTTCTGAGCCCCACATCAGGCTGCCCAACCTGGGGGTCTAGTAACAAGAGGAGGAATTCCTAGAGAATCAGACTTTGAAGGCTAGTGGGATTTGATTGCAGGACTGGGGGAAACAGAGACTCCACTTTTGGAGGGCACAAACAAAGTAGTGTGCGCACTGGGACCCAGGGAAAGGAGCAGTGACCCCAGGGGAGACTGAACCAGAACCACCTGCTAGTGTTGGAGGGTCTCCTGCAGAGGCAGGGGGTGGCTGTGTCTCACCGTGGGGAAAAGGACACTGGCAACAGAAGTTCTGGGAAGTACTCCTTGGTGTGAGCCCTCCCAGAGTCTTCCATTAGCCCCACCAAAGAGCCCAGGAAGGCTCCAATGTTGGGTTGCCTCAGGCCAAACAACCAACAGGGAGGGAACCCAGCCCCACCAATCAGCAGTCAAGTGGATTAAAGTTTCACTGAGCTCTGCCCACCACAGCAACAGTCAACTGTACCCACCACCAGTCCCTCCCATCAGGAAACCTGCACAAGCCTCTTAGACAGCCTCATCAACCAGGCAGAGGGCTATGTACCATATGAAGGAACAAGATAAAACCCCAGAAAACCAACTAAATGAAGTGGAGATAGGCAACATTCAAGAAAAGAATTCAGAGTAATGATAGCAAAGATGATCCAGGACCTTGGAAAAAGAATGGAGGCAAAGATTGAGAAGATGCAAGAAATGTTTAAGAAAGACCTAGAAGAATTAAAGAACAAACAAACAGAGATGAACAATACAATAACTGAAATAAAAACTACACTAGAAGGAATCAATAGCAGAATAACTGAGGCAGAAGAACGGATAAGTGACCTGGAAGACAGAATGGTGGAATTCACTACTGCGAAACAGAATAAAGAAAAAAGAATGAAAAGAAATGAAGACAGCCTAAGAGACCTCTGGGACAACATTAAACATGAAAGCATTCTCATTATAGGGGTCCCAGAAGGAGCAAAGAGAGAGAAAGGACCAGAGAAGATATTTGAAGAGATTATAGTCGAAAACTTCCCTAACATGTGAAAAGAAATAGCCACCCAAGTCCAGGAAGCGCAGCGAGTCCCATACAGGATAAACCCAAGGAGAAACAAACACACCAAGATACATAGTAATGAAATTGGCAAAAATTAAAGACAAAGAAAAATTATTGAAAGCAGCAAGGGAAAAACGACAAATAACATACAAGGGAAATCCCATACGGTTAACAGCTGGTTTCTCAGCAGAAACTCTACAAACCAGAAGGGAGTGGCATGATATACTTAAAGTGATGAACGGGAAGAACCTACAACCAACATTACTCTACCCAGCAAGGATCTCATTCAGATTTGATGGAGAAATCAAAAGCTTTACAGAAAAGCAAAAGCTAAGACAATTCAGCACCACCAAAACAGCTCTACAACAAATGCTAAAGGAACTTCTCTAAGTGGGAAACACAAGAGAAGAAAAGGACCTACAAAAACAAACCCAAAACAATTAAGAAAATGGTCATAGGAACATACATATTGATAATTATCTTAAACGTGAATGGATTAAATGCTCCAACCAAAAGACACAGCCTTGCTGAATGGATACAAAAACAAGACCCATATATACACTGTCTACAAGAGACCCAATTCAGACCTAGGGACACATACAGACTGAAAGTGAGGGCATGGAAAAAGATATTCCATGCAAATGGTAATCAAAAGAAAGCTGGAATAGCAATACTCATATCAGATAAAATAGACTTTAAAATAATGTTACAAGAGACAAGGAATGACACTACATAATGATCAAGGGATCAATCCAAGAAGAAGATATAACAATTATATATGCACCCAACATAAGAGCACCTGAATACATAAGGCAACTGCTAACAGCTGTAAAAGAGGAAATCGACAGTAACACAATAGTAGTGGGGGAATTTAAGACCTCACTTACACCAAAGGACAGATCATCTAAAATGAAAATAAATAAGGAAACAAGCTTTAAATGAAACAATAGACTTGATAGATTTAATTGATATTTATAGGACATTCCATCCAAGAACACAGATTACACTTTCTTTTCAAGTGCACATGGAACATTCTCCAGGATAGATCACATCTTGGGTCACAAATCATGCCTCAGTAAATTTAAGAAAAAAGAAATCATATCAAGCATCTTTTCTGACCACAACGCTATGAGATTAGAAATGAATTACAGGGAGAAAAACGTAAAAAACACAAACATATGGAGGCTAAACACTGTGTTACTAAATAACCAAGAGATCACTAAAGAAATCAAAGAGGAAATCAAAAATTACCTAGAGACAAAAGACAATGAAAACACGACCATCCAAAACCTATGGGATGCAGCAAAAGCAGTTCTAAGAGGGAAGTTTATAGCTATACAAGCCTACCTCAAAAATCTCAAATAAACAATCTAACCTTCAACCTAAAGGAACTAGAGAAGAAGAAACAAAACCCAAAGTTAGCAGAAGGAAAGAAATAAAGATCAGAGCAGAAATAAATGAAATAGAAAGAAGGAAAACAACAGCAAACATCAATAAAACTAAAAGCTGTTTCTTTGAGAAGATAAAGTTGATAAACCATTAGCAAGACTCATCAAGAAAAAGAGGGAGAGGACTCAGATCAATAAAATTAGAAATGAAAAAGGAGAAGTTACAACAGACACCACAGAAATACAAAGCATCCTAAGAGACTACTACAAGCAACTCTATGCCAATAAAATGGACAACCTGGAAGAAATGGACAAATTCTTAGGTATAACCTTCCAAGACTGATCCAGGAAGAAACAGAAAATATGAACAGATCAATCACAAGTAATGAAATTGAAACTGTGTTTAAAAATCTTCCAACAAACAAAAGTCCAGAACCAGATGGCTTCACAGGTGAATGCTGTCAAACATTTAGAGAAGAGCTAACACCCATCCTTCTCAAACTCTTCCAGAAAATTGCGGAGGAAGGAACACTCCCAAACTCATTATATGAGGCCACCATAACCCTGATACCAAAACCAGACAAACATACTACAAAAAAAGAAAATTACAGACCAATAACACTGATGAATATAGATGCAAAAATCCTCAAGACAATACTAGCAAACAGAATCCAGCAACATGTTAAAAGGATCATACACCATGATCAAGTGGCATTTATCCCAGGAATGCAAGGATTCTGCAATATACACAAATCAATCAGTGTGATACACCATATTAACAAATTGAAGGATAAAAACAATATGATCATCTCAGTAGCTGCAGCAAAAGCTTTTGACAAAATTCAACACCCATTTATGATAGGAACTCTCCAGAAAGTGGGCAGAGAGGGGACCTACCTCAACATAATAAAGGCCATATATGACAAGCCCACAGCAAACATCATTCTCAATGGTGAAAAACTGAAAGCATTTCCTCTAAGATCAGGAACAAGACAAAGATGTCCACTCTCGCCACTGTTATTCAACATAGTTTTGGAAGTCCTAGACATGGCAGTCAGAGAAGGAAAAGAAATAAAAGGAATACAAGCTGGAAAAGAAGAAGTAAAACTGTCACCGTTTGCAGATGACATACTATACATAGAGAATCCTAAAGATGCCACCAGAAAACTACTAGAGCTAATCAATGAATTTGGTAAAATTGAAGGATACAAAATTAATGCATAGAAATCTCTTGCATTCCTATACACCAATGATGAAAAATCTGAAAGGGAAATTAAGAAAACACTCCCATTTACCATTTCAACAAAAAGAATAAAACACCTAGGAATAAACCTACCTAGGGAGACAAAAGACCTGTATGCAGAAAACTATAAGGCACTGATGAAAGAAATTAAAGATGATACAAATAGATGGAGAGATATAACATGTTCTTGGATTGGAAGAATCAACATTGTGATAATGACTGTACTACCCAAAGCAATCTACAGATTCAAGGCAACCCCTATCAAATTACCCATGGCATTTTTTATGGAACTAGAACAAATATCTTAAAATGTGTATGGAGACACAAAAGACCCTGAATAGCCAAAGCAGTCTTGAGGGAAAAAAACGGAGCTGGAGGAATCAGACCCCCTGACTTCAGACTATACTACAAAGCTACAGTAATCAAGACAATATGGTACTGGCACAAAAACAGAAACATAGTTCAATGGAACAAGATAGAAAGCCCAGAGGTAAACCCACGCACCTATGGTCAACTAATCTATGACAAAGGAGGCAAGGATATACAATGGAGAAAAGGCAGTCTCTTCAATAAGTGGTGCTGTGAAAACTGGACAGCTACAGGTAAAAGAATGAAATTAGAACACTCCCTAACACCATACACAAAAATAAACTCAAAATGGAGTAGAGACCTAAATGTAAGACCGGACACTATAAAACTCTTAGAGGAAAACATAGGAAGAACACTCTGACATAAACCACAGCAAGATCTTTTTTGATCCACCTTCTAGAGTAATGGAAATAAAAACAAAAATAAATTTTGGAAATTACACTTAATGACATTTTTCAATTTTTTTGCACTTTGACTTTTCCTCTTTTATTGATTTTTAATGCATGAAATTGCTTTACAAGTCCATCTGAAAATGCAAATTAGATGCCTCTAGAGTTGTGTTTGTTAGATTTCTTGTTTCTTTAATTATGTCTTTAAAAAACTTTTCCCTGGGGTTAATACTTGTGTTTGTTCTCTGTCCTTTGTCTTTCATGCTACTGATTTTCTTCACACCTCTGGGTTTTTGTTTACATTTGAGAATAGGCAGTTTGTCTATTTTTTCTAGGTAGCTTTGTTTCTATACAGATCATTTTCTTGTTAGATTTCCCTGTGTTTATGAAGCCTGACTTTGAAATCTGTGTATATGGGCAAGACTTATCCATTGACAGGTTTCATTTTGAAGTGATGCCAACCTTCAGCTAGGATTCTCCCAAATGCCAGAATGGGAAGAATTTTTCTAAGAGCACACATATTCACCCTAAGAGTAAATTGTCCTCAAGTTGTTGGCTTAAATTTTTTTAGAGAGGAGTTCTTTTATTTTTGCCTAAGGCTAATATGCTCAGCTGCCTGGGTCCTGAGTATACCAGGAAGAGGAATTTACTAGAAGTAGAGTAGTCATTAAGTCCTCCTATTGGTGGGGGTGTGTGTGGGGGTTCTCTTTCTCATACCTGCCAACTCTGAGTCTGGAGTTTCTCCTCCTCTATAGTGCCTCTTGTGTATTCAGACATTTAGACGGCCCCTTCTTACTCTTTTTATTTTCTGTCAAATGACTTTCACCTTCTTTCATTCCATGATGGCCCCTTTCCAGTTCTCTTCACCATTGTAGAATTTTTCTTTTACCATCATTGTTGGCATTGTTGGTCAGTTTGCAGAGAATGAGTGGGCAAAAATATATCCTCAGTCCACCATCTAGAGTATAAAATCCCCCCCTCTTCTTTTAGAAGTTACTACAAAGTTGAGAGAAGATAATGGAAATGTGTTATGCCAATTAATGTTATACATAGGATAACAATTTTAATACAGTGACCTGAAATATGCCATGGGTATCCAATTAAATATATCAACTTTTCAGTTAGCGTGAGAACATATGACATACCTCCTAAAGACTATACTGTTAAACCGATGCTCCACTTAAAGCTGCTCATTTTCAAGTAGCTAATTCAATGAGATAACCCTAGCTAAAGGAGCCAATGGTATTATTATTACTATCTCCCTTCCACTTACATTCTTACAAAGAGTTTTCTGCCCATATAGTTTCAGGGGTCTAAAGGAATGAGTCAAATGATATTAAGGCAGAAAATTATGAGAGTCCCTTTGGGCAAGGGGGACAACTCTACTACAAATTGTCTACTCTAATTTGCCTAAATTACTCCTTCTGATATGAGTATACAAATATTTTATTCAGCATCTTTCCCCTAGCCCAAATTTTAGTCTCATTTTCAGGACCAGTTTTATCTGTAACATGGATACCTTCATTTTAGATCCACACTGGTGTACTGATAAACAAAATATATATCTTGTGTCCTAGAAAATATGGGAGGTATTGCTCTTTATCATGCTGGCAAATCACAGTGACCTAAGCTTTATGTTTGTCCACCTACTGAGACTATTGATTACGTAAGTGCAACTGTAGAAGAATTGGCTATATTTTTTCAAGTTTTCAAGGACTGTGCTGCTTTCCTTTCACATTGTGATATATATTTATATTTACATATGTGTTTATATATTATATAATTTATAATATAAATATAAGTATATAATTATAATTATACAAGATATAATTTACATATTTTAGTTGCTAATACCCACAACAGTACAAGTATACTTGTTTTAAAGTACAAATAAATAAGATGATAATCTCCAAATGTGATTTCAAATTGTAAAATTTCCTTCCTTCTCTCTCCCTCCTTTCCTCTCTTCTTCTGTCCATCTGTCTCTTCCTTCTCTCTTACTTTCCTCCCCACTGAGGCTGTTTTACATGGATAGCAGAACAATCCTCAGTGGGGAGGGAGAGGAAAAAGATACCTATATTAATTTAAGCCCTAAAGTATCACTAACAAATAGTTTAACTGATTTTTCCAACTGAATTGATAAGTTGCTATTGTGTATACATCTTACTATATTCTATTTTCCATTTTTTTCTGCCTTTCATAATGGTTGGAGAATTCCAAAATGAGATAACACACATCTTTATTATTTTCTAGCTGTGCTAATAATTTAGTCAATTAATAATAGTTTTAGCGAGCACTTACAATACACTTTGAAAAGAACTGACAAAGATGAAAATATAAGCTGTCTTCTCACCATAGGAATTCTGAACCTTGTAGGTGTAGTTAAAAAAACTGGGCTTCCGGCTTCCCTGGTGGCGCAGTGCTTGAGAGTCCGCCTGCCGATGCAGGAGACGCGGGTTCGTGCCCCGTTTCGGGAGGATCCCACATGCCGCGGAGCGGCTGGGCCCGTGAGCCATGGCCGCTGAGCCTGCGCATCCGGAGCCTGTGCTCCGCAAATGGGAGAGGCCACAACAGTGAGAGGCCCGCATAACGCAAGAAAAAAAAAAAAAACACAGACCTTTCTATAGCACAAAGCCAACTGCAGTGAGGGTCACAGGATACTTATCAACAAATACTTGGAATTTATTTTTGGCCTGTCTCCTCTATGGGGCCTTATTTAGTTAAGACACCAACATTCCTTTTAACTTTTTAATGAATTGTTTTCCTCCACCTAATATTTGAACTCTCGAGTTCTATCTTGGACCTTCTGTTTCACCCTACCAAAAATGTGTGTGACCTCATCTACTCCTACTGTGTCAACTAAGAATGTTAATAACTCAAATTTTTATTGCTATTTTAGTTCTCTGAATTAAGTGTAGGGTAAAGTATTCAAAAGATTTTTGGACATCTCTAAACATCTTACAGACACCTCAATATCAGCATATCTCAAAATTCAGCTGATAAAATTCTAAAAAATAAAATTCATCTTCCTCTTTTCCTATTCTAGTGATATTAGAGGCTTCTCCTCAGATAGCTCTAATCTGTATATCTATTGTATTCCTGAACCATAATGGTTTTATTATACATGACCCAAATGTTCATCGTGGGTTATGTTTTCAAATATTTATATTTCAATTTTAACTATTTTTCTCCATTCACACTGCCATGATCCTTCTATAAGACAACACCATCTCAACTAACACAACATTGTAAAGCAACTATACTCCAATAAAACTTTTAAAAAAAGACAACATCATCTCTCCTTTGCACCACTGTAATACACTATGACAAATATTCTGACTTCTGTCTTTGCCCCACTATGGTTCATTCTCTGAACTGCAGCCAGGGTGAAATCTTTTTTTTTTTATTCCAGTTTGCTATATTTAAACCAAAACCACAATTATAGATACACAACCCCACATTGACATTTATCCAAAGAGCTGGAGTTTGCATTCCCTACTTGATACATTTAAGGTACAAGTTCAGTTTTAGTGTAGACATTTTAAAAAATTTTTTAATTTAATTTTATTTTTTTATACAGGTCCTTATTAGTCATCAATTTTATACACATCAGTGTGTACATGTCAATCGCAATCGCCCAATTTAGCACACCACCACCACCAACCCCTGCTGCTTTCCCCTCTTGGTGTCCATACGTTTGTTCTCTACCTCTGTGTCTCAATTTCTGCCTTGCAAACAGGTTCATCTGTACCATTTTTCTATGTTCCACATATATGCGTTAATATACGATATTTGTTTTTCTCTTTCTGACTTACTTTCCTCTGTATGACAGTCTCTAGATCCATCCACCTCTCTACAAATGACCCAATTTTGTTCCTTTTTATGGCTGAGTAATATTCCATTGTATATATGTACCACATCTTTATCCATTCATCTGTCGATGGGCATTTAGGTTGCTTCCATGACCTGGCTATTGTAAATAGTGCTGCATTGAACATTGGGGTACATGTGTCTTTTTGAATTATGGTTTTCTCTGGGTATATGCCTAGTAGTGAAATTGCTGGATCATATGGTAATTCTAAGTTTTTTAAGGAACCTCCATACTGTTCTCCATAGTGGCTGTATCAATTTACATTCCCACAGGTTGGTATCTTTAAATGTAATTCTGATTGAGTCACTCATAAGTTTCCATTACTCTAAGGAATTTTTTTTTTTTTTTTTTTTTGCGATATGTGGGCCTCTCACCATCGGAGCACAGGCTCCGGACGCGGAGGCTCAGCAGCCATGGCTCACGGGCCTAGCCGCTCCGTGGCATGTGGGATCTTCCCGGACTGGGGCACAAACCCGTGTCCCCTGCATCGGCAGGCGGACTCTCAACCACTGCACCACCAGGGAAGCCCAAAGGAAATTATTTTTTAAAGAACTATCAGTAAGGCTTACATGTTCTGGCCTCTGCTTAACTCTTCAATTTTATCTTGTATCACTCTCTCCCCAGGTTTCTGAATCAAGATATTGGTCTTCTTTTTTTTTTTTTTTTTTTTTTTTTTTTCTTGCGTTATGCGGGCCTCTCACCGTTGTGGCCTCTCCCATTTGCGGAGCACAGGCTCCGGACGCGCAGGCTCAGCGGCCATGGCTCACGGGCCCAGCCGCTCCGCGGCATGTGGGATCCTCCCGAAACGGGGCACGAACCCGCGCCCCCTGCAACGGCAGGCGGACTCTCAAGCACTGCGCCACCAGGGAAGCCCGATATTGGTCTTCTTTTAATTTCTTGAGAATACCAAAATCCTTCCCACCTCAGGGTTTTTGCAATGCTGCTCCATGAAGCTGGAATACTGTTCTCCCATTCTTTTCCTCTAATTTCAGTTAAGTTTTCAAGTTTCTCTTTAAATGCCTCTTCCCTTAAGATTTTTCACCCTTCTCTGATCCTAATTAAGTCCCTCATTAAGTTCTCTGCTAACCCCAAACACCAACATCCTCCAGGCTTTTCAGAGTGGTTTCTAAATTGCTCCCCCATTCATTTGATACTTGAACTCTGAAGCATACTTTGTTTTTACCTCAGCACTCTTTCAACATGAAGACTTATTCCACATCTCTGATTGTGATATTAAGTACTTCTCCTTAAACAACATTTTGTTCTAGGGCTCAATGAACTTTCCTACTGTTCTAATTAATGATCCTATTTAATCTGAACCTGAAACTTAGCAGATCATCCCCATTTTCACAAGGAACTCCCCCAGAAGCAATATACGTCCCTCACAATGACGGATTTGGCATCTTTCTCTGCTGGCTTGGTCAATTTTACCATCATCCCTCACCAGGATTACTGCAGCTACTAACTGCTTTTTCTACCTGTAGTCTTGCTTTTCCCCAAGAATAATCCATTCTTTACACTGCAGTCAGTGTAACCTGCTTAAGAAGCAAAACTAATGTGGCATTCATTTATCTGAATTAAACCTTTCAATGCTCCACCATTGAACTTATGATATATTTCAAACTCTTCAGAATAAGGGCCTTACAAGGCCCTTAATAATCTGGTCTCTACTTATCTCCTCCTCCCATGTCTTATCACCTCTCCCTAACACATACACCACCTCCTGCTAACAAATGTAGTCTTCCACTGCTTCACCTTTTATTTACTCTTTTTCTAAATGATTTCATTTAATTTGATGGTTTCAACTACCACCTCTGTGTTGACAACTCCAAAATACTGCTTTGGAAGATAGATGAAAGACTGATTTAAGAGAGAACAGTCTTGAGGACTGGAAGAATGCATTCATCTCTATTATAACACCACTGTCTTCCCAGTCGCCCAAGATAAGCTCATAAAAATCTGGATGCCATTTTATACTTCTTGTTTCCCCAAATTTCATAGCCAACCAATCACCTAGATAACAGATGATGGGGAGCTTAACCAGGGTGATATTGATAGAAATGGTAATTAGTCACATTAAAGGAAAAAAAAATATGATAAGACAGTAAGATTTGTTGATCAATTGAGTGAGAGGGAGAAAGATTCAAGGATCATTTCCAGATTTCTAGTTTGGGTGTCTGAATGACTGGTGGTACCATTTAGTAGGGAAGAAAGGCAGGATAAACATAACAATTTTAGTTGTTAAGCTGAGTTTAGTTATTTGTGTTGTAGAGTCTAAGATAACATTGGCCTTCCCAAAAGGAGTTATTCAGCAAGTAGTTAGATACATAATTCTGAAACTTGGTATAGAGATCTGTTTTGTAACTATAGATTGTGTGAGTTAGGCATGATAGTTGATACTATAATCATGGATTAGATTACTCATGGAAAGTATGCAGATTGAAGAGAGCAGTGGGTCAGTAGAGGCTCTTTAGAGATAAACATCAGTATTTCTGAGGCTCACAGAAGAAGAGCCCAGGAAGAAATCAGAGAAGGAAAAATCAGAGAGAAGAAGAAATAAAAAGTGTATATTATAATGGAAATAAAAGGTAGTGGCAGGTTTCTAGAAGTCGGTTCTGACCAAGAGTGTCAAATGTAGCCTAAGATAGAATAAGGTGTTGAAATGTGCCATTTTGTCTAGTATTTAGGGGGTCATTGAAATGGTAGATAACGTTTTTTCCAAGAGAATAGTTAGGCCAGAATCCTAAATATCATGATTTAAGTCATGAATATAAATTGAGAAGAAAAAGAATAATGAGAAGGGATTGGGAAGAGATTGATGGGATACAAGGTTAAGGGGTAGTTCATTCATTCATTCAACTAAAATTTCTTGATTTCCCATGGTGTGGCAGGTGCTATTCTAGGCACTTGATATACATATCAGTGAATAATTTTTAAAAAGAAAAGATCTTTGCCCTTGTAAAACTTAAATATGATCATGAGAGATGGACAACATACTAAATAAATAATGTATATAGTATATTATAAAGTTAAATGTTATACACAAAAAAACTGAACAGACAAGAGTAACCAGGTATGCTGCAATGGCTACTTTTTTAAGTATAAAATACTTAATGCTACTACATTAAAAAAAAAAAGTTCAATTTACACCTGCTATAATGATCTATTTGTCTTTGGAGTCAGAAAATCTTAGTTCTGAAAATTGTGAGCATAAAGGCAGGGGTTGAAGCTCAGGAAATTATTTTCTGAACTAGCAAATGTAATATATTAGACATTTCATTTTTGTTGTTTATAATTTATACTTGCATACTCTTGACAGTATTTGAAATTACATATAATGTCATAACACATCTATAATAATACTTTTTAAGCCTAGAAAATAAAATAATTAAAAGAACAATACACTAGATACATGGAATGAACTTGCAAAGTCAATTTAAAAAATAATTAAGCTTTGAACCCTGGAATACACAGGCATACCTCAGATATTGCAGATTCAGTTCCAGACCACTGCAATAAAGTGAGTCACACATTTTTTTTTGTTTTTCAGTGCATATAAAAGTTATGTTTATACTATATTGTAGTCTATTAAGTAAGTGTGCAATAACTTTATATCTGAAAAAACAATGCATATACCTTAACTTAAAAATTCTTTACTGCTAAAAAATGCTAACAATAATCTGAGCCTTCAGCAAGTCATAATCTTTTTAGCTGGTGGAGGGTTTGAAATACTGTGAGAATTGCCAAAATGTGATACAGAGACATGAAGTGGGTAACATTGTTGGAAAAGTGGTGCCAACAGACTTGCACATGTTTACCACAAACCATCAGTTTATAAAAAAACAATATCTGCAAAGCACAATAATGTGAAGCACAATAGAATGAGGTATGCCTGTAATGTGAGAGAGGGAAACATATGGAATTATTTTGTTCTCATAACAATTGTAAAAAGTGATAACATGCTGAGATATAATGTACTGATCACTTACTATGAAAGAGACAGGCAGAGATTCATATGTATATCTTATAAATGTGAACAACATAGTGGATGATCTTAATTCAAGGATACATCAAGTATATTGGAAACTTACCATAACACAATAAAGGCCATATATGAAAAGCCCGACCTAAAATCATAAAGAATGGGGAAGAACCAAAACCTTTCCCTTTAAGACAGAATGCCCACACTCTTCACTTCTTTTCAGCATAGTACTGTAAGTCCTAGCCAGAGCAATTAGACAAGAAAAAGAAAAAGTCATTCAAATTGGAAAGGAAGAAGTAAATTTATATCTGTTTGCAGATGACAGGATCATATATATAGAAAACCTTAAAGATGTAACCAAAAAAAAAAACAAAACAAAACTGTTAGAACTAATAAATTCAGCAAAGTTGCAAGATGCAAAATCAACATAAAAAATCAGTCATGTATCTATATACAAACAATGAACTTTCTGAAAAGGTAATTAAGGAAAAACCTCATTTACAATAACAACAAAAGGAATAAAATACTTAGGAATAAACTTAACCAAAGAGATGAAAGACTTGTACACTGATGAAAGAAATTAAAGAAGACACAGATAAATGGGAAGGCATCCCATGTTTACAGACTGGAAGATTTAATATTGATAAAATGTCCATACCACCCAAAGTGATCTAAAGATTCAATGCAATTCCTTACCAAAATCTTAATGGCATTCTTTACACAAATAGGAAAACATTTTTAAAATTCAGATGAAACCACAAAAGACCCTGAAGACCCAAAGGAATATTGATCAAGAAGGGCAAATCTGGAGGCATTACATTTCCTGGTTTCAAAGTATATTACAAAGCCACAGTAACCAAAAGAGTATGGTACTGGCATAAAGACACATACAGGCCAATGGAACAGAATAGAGAGCCCAGAAGTAAATCCACACATCTATGGTTAACTGACCTTTGACAAGGGTGCCAGATACAGAAAGACAAATACCACATGATCTCACTTATATGTAGAAACTAAAATAGTCAAAATCATGAAGGCAGAGAGTAGAATGGTGGTTTCCAGGGACTGGAGGAAGGGCGAAATGAGCATATATCAAACAAGGGGTAAAAAGCTTTAGTTATACAAGATGAAAAATCTATTGGTATCTAATGTAAAACAATGTGACTATTGTTAACAATATTGTATACTTAAAATTCGCTGAGGGTATATCCTAAGTGTTCTTGCCACACACACACAAAGAAAATGGTAACTACGTGAGGTGATGAATATGTTAATTAGCTTGATTTTGGTCAGTATTTCTCAGTGTGTTTATATATATATATATTAATGCATCAAGTTGTAAACCTTAAATATATACAGTTTTGTCAGTTATACCTCAACAAGAAATTGAGTAATATAAATAAAAGAGTAATGGAAAAAAAGAAAAGTAGTAATTGCTTTTACCTAAAGGCCTGGGGAAGGCTTCACAGAAGAGGTCATAAGAGAGGTTGGCAAAATAAAGGGAAGAGAAGTATGTTTCCAGTAGAAAGAAAGCATAGGCAAAAATAAGAAAACATGAGGAATATATCATATAAAAAATGTCAAGTAATCAGGTATGGATGGAAGGCATGATAAATTGGGACAGTTATGAATGATGAAGCTGAAAAGAAAAGTTGATATGCCAAAAATAAGGAAGAGATTCATTAGTCTAACATAACACCATATTACATTCTTGAGTCATTGGGTGGAAGATAGATTATGTCATTAAGAGAGAGAGACAGAGACAGAGAGGCAGAGAGGAGAGACACCCAGAAGAAGAGTGTACTTGCAAGTGGAAAGTAAACTTTATGTGGTAGAAAGTTAAGGGGGGTATTGCAAAATCAAGTATACCAAAGAACTGATCTGGTGACAAATATTTTTGATTAAGAAAAAATGAATAGATTCTCAGTAGAACAGACATTATTTCATGTGTCTTGGTAGCTCAGTAGTTGAGGGCACTGTGCTAATTGAGATCACATATAAATTTAGTCTCTGAAGTAGATACAAGATAGCTTCTGTTTCTTCCATTGTCACAGACTGCAGTTTTAACTTCTGACAGAATGTGTCATCTATTAGAAAGGGAGCCAAGAGACCTGACCCCATATGTGAGAAAGCAATATTAAAGACAGTGAAATGTTTATGAATCAGTGTGTCTAGCTTTAGCCAAAGATGTATATCTTGTATCATAAAGTTGATCTGAGACGCCTGAAGGCAGACAAGTTTGGGAGTCAGAATAGTATTAGTGATATGGGTGTAAGCAAACCATATTATGCTCAATGTACTTGGTTTCTGGACTATTTTATAAAAACTCCACGTCTCTAAGGATGCTCTTACAAGTCAACACTTGAATTATCTGGTATCTCAGTGAATATGCACTATCTACAAAATTTAGTTCAGGCAGGGGTTGAAACAGAGAAAAAAATAAGTTTTAATTAATCCTGTCATTGAATGATCCTCAATTTTCTTAAGTCTTCAGTCCCTTGCTAGTCTTAAATTTATGGCAGGTTTAGGTATTGAATACAAAATAATGTTACTTTTAAATATGACTTAAAATATCTCACAGAAACTCAGAAATGTAATAGGCTTGGCAAGGAAATTATGCTCATAGAGAGAGTGATTTTTATTGTGATTAGGGCTAAGGCAGGGATAGTGTTATTTATTTTGTGTCTGTGTTTGTGCATGCTGTGGTGCATATGCTATATGCAGAATAGTTTTCAACATTTCTATGTGATATACATCTAGAGTATACTAGAAAAAACTCAATACTATTACTAATACTCTGGTGAACATACAGTTATAATTAATACCATTTATTTATTCATCTGTTCATTTATTCAGTAAACATGCATTGAATAATTACTTTCTAACAGTGCTGTGTTGAGTACACAGCCCCTTTTCTCAATAAGTTTTATCTATTTCAGGAAATTAGTACAAAGCACAATTAATACATAAGAAAAATATGATAATCGATATGGAGGTTCAAAAAATTCTATAGGGTATATAATATTATAAATATAATAATAATGAAATATGAATAATGAAAATATAAAATCATTTGGAGGAAAAGACACTATAAATCATGTCAAAAGTGTCAAAGCATGAGTAAGACTTCTATGGAGGGTGAAGCAGTAGTGAAGAAATGAGTGAAAAGTGTTGTTTCTCACAAGAAGACTAATCAGCAACTAGAGGGCCCTGAAATGAGAAAGCATAAACTGCCTTCCTATCTTGGTGAATGGATGACAATCCTCCATTAAATTAAAAGCAAACAAACAAACAAACTAGGAGTCTGCTTAGAGTCCTATCTCTCCTTTACCTATCACATTTAACTCATTACTAAGCATTACACACTTGAAATATCCTTTGAGCCCATATGCTTCTCTATAATTCCACTATCATCACCTTAACCAGGCCATTTCTATTACATCACTCTACTAAACTAACAGGTCTTCCTTGCTCAAGTCTGGTCTTCCTCTAATCCCTCCTATACACTCACATTTCTGTGCTGGAGAGGTCCAGTGGGTGGACCCTTCAATGACAAGCATCCTGGTCCAGAAAAGCCTCTTTGTTCCTGCAGGCAACACAAGTAGATTCCAACAGGACCTCCGGAGCAGGAGATAAAAAATCGGACCAAAATAACACCTTAATGCCTCTGAAAATTAAATCACCATTGGAACTATATCCCACAAAAGGAAACCAGATTTCTCACATAAATAGACAAAACAATCATAAAATTCATATGGAACCACAAAATACACCAAATAATAGACATGGTAATCATCACAAAGAACAAAATTGAGGCATCACAATCCTGATTTCATAATATATTACAAAGCTACAGTAATCAAAACAGTTTGAGTCTGGCATAAAACAGACACAGTAAACCAATGGAACAGAATAGGGAGTCCAGAAACAAACCTTCATATATATGGTCAAGTACTATTTGACAAAAGAGCCAAGAATACTCAGTGGGGAAAGGATAGTCTCTCTTCAATAAATAGTGTTGAGAAGACTGGATATTCACATGGAAAAGAATGAAATTGGACCCCTACCTTACACACACCACTTATAAAAATCACCTTGAATCTAATTAAGGACTTAAACATAAGAACTGAAACCATAAATCTCCAAAAAGAAAAGGGAAAACCTCCTTTACATAGGTCTTGGCAATGATTTTTTTTTTTAAATATGACACCAACAGCACAAGCAACAAATGCAAAAACCAACAAGTGGGACTACATCACACTAAAAATTTTCTGCTCAGCAAAAGAAACAATCAACAAAATGAAAAGGCAACTCACAGAATGGGAGAAAATATTTGCAAACCATATGTCTGATAAGAGGTTAATATCCAAAATATATAAGGAATTTTTATGTTCAATAGCAAAAATACAATCTTATTTAAAAATGGGCATAGGACTCATCTAGACATTTCTCCAAAGACGACATACAAATGGACAACAATTACATGAAAAGGTGCTCAACATCACTAAACATCAGGGAAATCCAAATCTAAAACACAATGAAATATGACCTGACACCTATTTGGATGGCTGTTATCAAAAAAACAAAAGATAGCAAATGCTGGCAAGGATATGGAGAAAAAGAAACCCTGGTGCCCTGCTGTTGGGCATGTAAGTTGGTGTATGCACTATGGAAAACAATATTAGTTTCTCAAAAAATTAAAAATAGAACTGACATATGATCCAGCAGTCCCACTTCTGGGTATGTATCCCAAGGAAATGAAATCAGTATCCCCAAAAAATATATGCCCTCTTATGTTTGTTTCAATATAGATCACAATAGCCAAGCTATAGAAACAATTTAACAATTTGTCTAGTAGATGTCATACAGAGAATAACCTTGATCTACTATGCTTGTAAACTTCAAAACTTTTAAACATTGAACCTAGCCCATAGGGTTATTTCCAAAAATATACACTTTTTTCTTGTTTCCAAACATTATCATACTCTAAAATCTGAAATCTGAATTTTTTTTTCACTTTCATTTCATTTTTATTGTTTTACTCTTTTACTGCTTTAATTGTTTTCCTTCCTTCCTCCCTTCCTTCGATTATGTTACCAGAGAAAAGGGATTTTTGCATATTAAGTTTACTAATCCATTGACCTTAAGATAAAGAGATTATCCAGATGGGCCTGAGCTATCATATGAGCCCTTAAAGCAGAGAGTTTTATCCGGACAGTAGCAGAAGAAGAATTCAGAGAGATTGAAAGTGTGAGAGAATTTGACATTAAGGAGGTTCTCCATTGCTGAGATAGAGGGGATCATAGGAAAAGGACCTGAGAATGGCCTCTATAAGATGAGAGCTGACAGCAAGAAAATGAGTACTTCAGTACTACAAGGGCCTGAATTTTGCCAACAATCTAAATGAGCTTGTATTTGGATTCTTCCACAGGGCCTCCAACAGACCATCCAGCTAACAACTCGATTTCAGCCTTGTGAGACCCTAAGTGGAGAAGCCAGGTGAGCCCACCTGAAATTCTGACCCACAAAACTATGAGCAAATAAATGGGTATTGTTTTAGTTGCTAAATTTGTGGTAATTTGTTATACAGCAATAGAAAACTAATATGCCCCAGTATACTTTTGAGATTTACGCAAGGCTTAACTATCAATTGGAACTAAGATTCTATTGGGTTTCAGACCAAAAAAAAAAAAAAGTGATATAAACCCTAGATCTATAGTTTAGGTGTTTGAGAACACAGAATTATGTTTCTGAATCTCCACATAGGAGCTCCACTCCATTCTTGGAAAAGCTGCTTGCTTTGCCTCTATCCCCTTAGAACCCCGTGTGTATGAGTGAGATAGCAAAGATAATTTCTTAATTTATAGGTGAAAAAATGGCAGTAGGCAGTTAACCAATTATTTAGTAAATTTAGGATCTGAATACTGTACCCACTGAGTCTAGCCTATCTTTGAAAATAGGGGAAACTTCTGACAGCAGATGTTTCAATTTCTTGAAATTGAATTTTCCATAGATATTAAACTCCTTATCTATAACACCAGAAAGAAATATGTTGCTGGTTATATTGGTGATGGTGGCATTTTAAGAAGATGAAAAAATATCCTTCAGAATGAAATTAGAAAATATCTCTTTTCCCTCTATAAAACCAGAAAGTTACAAAGTTAGTAAGCAAACTACTGTATAGGAGCTGTTTTCCTAAACTGTTGGTCACAGGGCTTCCTCATAATTTTTGCTGCCTTTCTAACAGATGGCACTACACCTTCCAATATTAATCTCTTCTGTGAGTTTTTCCAAGAGAGCAATACATGCCCTCTAATGCAATACTACCAAAAGCCCAAATGGCTACCTATTACTACTCTCTGCCTTCTCTGATTTTATTTTTGTTCTGTTTATTAATGGCCAAGATTTAAAAAATATAATAATACAAAGGGACATAGCCAATATAAACACGTAGCAGATAAAAGGGAAAGTGTGTAAAAAAAATTATTCTATCATTACAGTGGAAATCTCTTCATTTATTCAGCCACGTATGTAAAAGGTTTTGGAAGACAGAGAGACAAGAAAGAGAGCCAGAGACTATTTGTTATAAAGTAAAGCAAAAAAGGGGAAAAAAAAAAAGAGAAGACATGGTGTATTAGTCTCCTTGAGCTGAGCGCCATACAAAATATCATATACTGCATATCTTTTTTTTTTCTTTTTTTTGCAGTATGCGGGCCTCTCACTGTTGTGGCTTCTCCCGTTGCGGAGCACAGGCTCCGGACGCGCAGGCTCAGCGGCCATGGCTCACGGGCCTAGCTGCTCCGTGGCATGTGGGATCTTCCTGGACCAGGGCATGAACCCGTGTCCCCTGCATTGGCAGGCGGACTCTCAACCACTGCGCCACCAGGGAAGCCCTATACTGCATATCTTAAACAACAGAAATTAATTTTCTCACAGTTTTGGAGGCTAGCAGTCATAGATCAAGGTCTGACAGGGTTTGGTTTCAGGTGAGGACTCTCTTCATGGCTTGCAAACAGCTACCATCTGTTTCCTCACATGAATCTTTCTGTGTGCAGAGAGAGAGAGAGAAAGAGAGAGAGAGAGAGAGAGAGGGAGAGAGAGAGAGGGAGAGAGAGAGAGAGAGAGAGAGAGAGAGAGAGAGAGAGATCTACTATCTCTTCCTCTTATTATATGGACACTAACCCTATTGGAAGACAGCACCACTCTTATTGTCTCACTTAGTATCAATTACCTCTTTAAAGCCCCTATCTCCAAATACAGTCACATTGGGGATTAAGTCTTCAATGTATGAATTTGGGGGGGCACAATTCAGTCCATAATATTCTGCTCTCTGGTACCTCAAATGTCTTGTCCTTATTGCATACAAAATACATTCACTCTGTCCCAACAGCACAAAAAGTCTTAGCTCATTCCAGCATCATCTTTAAAGTCTAAACTTCAAAGTGTCATCTAAATATCATCTAAATAAAGTATGAGTGAGACTCGAGGTACAATTCATTCTGAGGCAAAATTCCTTTCCAGCTGTGAATTTGTGAAACTAGACAAGTTATGTGCTTCCAAAGTACAGTGGTGGGACAGGCATAGGATAGACATTCTCATTCCAAAAGGGAGAAATAGGAAAGAAGAAAGGTGTGACAGGTCCCAAGTGAGTCCAAAATCTACAAAGGCAAATTCCATTAGATATTTATTTAATTTTGTTATTGAAGTCTAGTTGATTTACAATATCGTATAAATTTCAGGTATACAGCACAACAATTCAGTTATATATCTATATGTGTATAGATATAGATATATGTAGATGTATGTTCTTTCTCAGATTCTTTTCCCTTATAGGTTGTTACAAAATATTGAGAATAGTCCCCTGTGCTATACAGTAGGTACTTATGGTTATTGGTTTTACACATAGTAGTGTGTATATGTTAATTCCAGACTCCTAATTTATCCCTCCCTCCACCCCTCTTTCCCCTTATAAGTTTGTTTTCTGTGTTTGTGAGTCTGTTTCTGGTTTGGAAATAAGTTCATTTTTGTTTTTTTTTTTTTTTTTTTAAGATTCCACATATAAACAATATCATATGATAGTTGTCTTTCTCTGTCTGGCTTACTTCACTTAGTATGATAATCTCTAGGTCCATCCATAGTGCTACAAATGGCATTATTTCTTTCCTTTTTATGGCTGAGTAATATTCCATTGTATATATGTACACCACATCTTCTTTATCCATTCATGTAGATGGACATTTAAGTTGCTTAAATTTCTTGGTTATTGTATGTAGTGCTGCAATGAACATTGGGGTGCATGTATCTTTTAGAATTATGGTTTACTCTGGATATGCCCAGGGGTAGGATTGCAGGGTCATATGGTGACTCTATTTTTAGGTTTTTGTTTGTTTTTGTTTTTTATGCTAAGCTGCACGGCTTGTAGTATCTTAGTTCCCTGACCAGGGATTGTACCCGGGCCCTTGACAGTGAGAGTCCTAACCCCTGGACTTCCAGGGAGTTCCCTCTTTTCAGTTTTTAAAGGAACCTCCATACTGTTCCCCATAGTGGGTGTACCAATTTACATTCCCACTAACAGTGTAGGAGGGTTCCTTTTTCTCCACACCCTCTCCAGCATTTATTATTTGTAGACTTTTTGATAATGGCCATTCTGACTGGTGTGAGGTGATACCTCACTGTAGTTTTGACTTACATTTCTCTAATAATTAGTGATGTTGAGTATTTTCTCATGTGCTTTTTGGCCATCTGTCTATATTCTTTGGAGAAGTGTCTAATTAGATCTTCTGCCCATTTGTTTTGATTTTTTTTCATATTGAGCTGTATGAGCTGTTTGTATATTTTGGAAATTAATCACTTGTCTGTCACTGTTTTCAGATGACATGAAACTATACATAGAATCTCCTGAAGACACTACCAGAGAACTACTAGAGCTCATCAATCAACTTCAGTAAAGTTGGATACAAAATTAATACACGGAAATGTCTTGCATTTCTATACACTAACAACAAAAGATCAGAAAGAGAAATTAAAGAAATAATCCTATTTACCACTGTATCAAAAAGAATAAAATACCTAGAAATAAACCTACCTAAGGAAGCAAAAGAACTGTACTCCAAACACTATAAGATGCTGATGAAAGAAATCTGAAATGACACGAACAGATGGAAAGATATACCATGTTCTTGGATTGGAAGAATCAATATTGTCAAAATGATCATACTACCCAAGGCAATCTACAGGTTCAGTGCAATCCCTATCAAATTACCAATGGCATTATTTGCAGAACTAGAACAAAACATTTTAAAGTTTTTATAGAAACACAAAAGACCCTGAATAGCAAAAGCAATCTTGATAAAGAAAAATGGAGCTGGAGGAGGCGCCCTGGCTTCAGACTATACTACAAAGCTACAGTAATTAAAACAGTATGGTACTGGCACAAAAACAGAAATATAGATCAATGGAACAGGATAGAAAGCCCAGAGATAAACCCACTCACTTATGGTCAATTAATCTATGACAAAGGAGGCAAGAATATACAATGGAGAAAAGACAGTCTCTTCAATACATGGTGCTGGGAAAACTGGACAGCTACATGTAAAAGAATGAAATTAGAACACTCCCTAACACCCTACACAAAAATAAACTCAAAATGGATTAAAGACCTAAATGTAAGATCAGATATTATAAAACTCTTAGAGGAAAACATAGGCAAGACACTTTTTGACAAATTGCAGCAGTATCTTTTTGGATCCATCTCCTAGAGTAATGAAAATAAGAACAAAAATAAACAAATGGGACCTACTTAAACTTAAAAGCTTTTGCACAGCAAAGGAAACCATAAGCCAAATGAAAAGACAACCCACAGAATAGGAGAAAATATTTGCAAACAATGTGTCCATTAGATCTTAAGTCTTACAAATAATCATCTTTGATTCAATGCTCTGCCCTCCAGGCCCACTGGGTCAGCAAGATCAAGGGCCCTAGTTAGCAGCCCTGCCTGCAAGGCTCCAGTCAGCAGCAGCTCACCCTGCTGAGATGGAGGCAGTGACCCCACCCTTTGAAACCAAGAAGGCAGCCTTGATAATTGAAATGACCTCACAGTCATTCTTGTCTTCTTGAAGAGTGCTCCTTCACAACCAAAGAGCTCTACTGTCTCATCCTGCAGAAATCCAAAAGCCTCCCTTTTTTTCATCCTGTCTCTGTTCCTTTTGGTGCAAGCTAGTATTGTCTGCTGGTATAACCCCATCTCTGTTCCTGGCTTTGGCTGAAGTGCCTGGTTCACATCCATAGTAACCTCCTTATCAAATGATTGTTTAGCCACATCTTTAGTGTTATATTTGGAACACACTTTCACATTTTTTGTAGTATGGATAAACTGAGAATTTTCCAATTCTTCAAGTTCAGGCTCCTTTTTACTTAAACATTAATTTACCTCTCTCATCTCACATTATTACAATAAGCAGTAAGGAGAAGCAAGGCTGCATCTACAATTCTTTGCTTAGAAATCTCAGCTAAATATCCAATTTCATAGCTCACAAGTTCTACTTTCCATGAGACACTAGAATACAATTCTGCTAAATTTTTTGTCATTTTATAACAAGATCCTCTTTCCTTCAATTTCCAATAATATGTTCTTCAGTTCCATCTGAGTCTCACTGGAATTACCTTTAACATCCAACAGACCCTTCAAGATAATGTAGGCTTTTTCTATCATTTATCTGTAAACTCTTCAAGTCTTTACCAATACCCAGTTCCAAAGTCACTTACACATTCTTAGGTATTTGTTACAGCAGCACCCCATTTCACAGTATTAAGCTCTGTTTTAGTCTTTTCAGACCGCCATAACTGAATGTGAGAGACTATGTGGCTTAAACAACAGAAATTTACTTTCTCACAATTCTGGAGGCTGAAAATTCCATACCAATATCCAGCAGGGTTTTGTTTCCCGTGAGAGCTCTCTTATGGATTTTCAGATGGCCACCTTCTTGCTGTGTCTTCACATGACCATTTCTCTGAGCAAAAAGGGTGGGGGGGGATCTCTGGTATCTCTTCTTATAAGGACTCTAATTCTGTTGGATTAAGGTCTCAAGCTTATTACCTTATTTAACCATAAGTACCTCCCGAAAACTTCTCTCTCCAAATGCAGTTATATATGGGTGGGTTAGGGCTCAACATATGAATTTTTAACAGGACACAATTCAGTCCATAACACATGGAAAATCTCAAGTACCCAATAGGAAACTTGAATAACATTATTTGAAACACTATACTTAAATTTACCGTTCTTCAAGACCACGTAATAAAGCAATATATTCAATATCAGAGACTATTTAAAGAGAAAATTAACTAGATGGGGGGAATCCTTTAATTTTGTACATGTATATTAAACCACTACAATATATACTTTAAATGTCTTACAATTTTGTCAATTATACCCCAATAAAGCTGGTGGGGGGGAGAGAGAATCATATAAAAAGAAATTGGTTTGGCAATAAATTTATGAAATGACACCAGAAATCAGTAACAACAGAGTGGAATCATAATGTCAGACTGTTGAAACTTCATCTTCATCTTTAAATCAGGATTTTTAGTAATTTAAAGAAATATACTCAACATATATTTCAGTCACATTATATGTAAGGAGGAAGGACTTACATCAATGGGAATGGCAGGGGTTAATATAAAGGCATAGAGGTAGAAAAATATAAGGCCTGTTCAGGAAATAATAAGACATTTGGCTGGGGCATAGGATAAAGGAGAGGAAGTAGACTAAGTTAATTCCATGCCAAAATACAGATACTTTAAAAATGTTCATTCATACTCTATTCTAAATTCCTCCAATTACAGGAAGTGCTCCATGAAGGAGCTGCTTAGTTTTTCCTTTTCTGTAACTCTGATTCCCAGTAATCTGCTCTCCTTAAATCTAGATCTCTGATGTACTAACAGGAAAAAAATAAATCTAAATAATTCCACATGACAGGCCTTCATATTTTAATACTTTCATCATGCTATATCAATCCCCAAGGCTTCTCTTTCCCTAATAGGTCAC
>NW_006788566.1:1043646-1102097 GCF_000442215.2 Lipotes vexillifer | reverse complement strand
CCCTAATAGGTCACCTGATTATTCTACATCTCATATCTGCACCCTCTCCCTTCATCTCTGTTGCTAGTGCCTTTGTTTAGACATTCATTGTTCTTTACCTGAACTATTACATTAGTAAACTCATTGGTCTCCCTCCTTGTCTCCCTCCAGGCTATTCTCCACATTAATGCTGTCATAATTTCTTGAAAGCGGCAATTCTGATTTGTCACTTATATCTAAACCTCCTCAATTGCAATGATTTGTTTTTATGTGTATGTTTCCCACTTGACTGTGAGCTACTCAAGGGCCAAGATCATAGCTTATTCATCTTTGTAGTTTTAGTTACTAGCACAGTGCTTGGCATATAGCACATGCTCTGTAAGAGTCCATTTTGGTTATTTTTTTCCCCAAAATGTGCTTCTATTCTGTATCTAGCACAATGTTTAGAAAATGTATTATTATCTGTAAGCATTAAAGAATTATTGCTTGCTGAAGTGTTTCTTTACCATTCTTTGATTATATTAATTTTATATTGTATATGGGCAGGATAAGACCCTGGAAATGTGTTCTAATAATAATAGCTAATATTTATTGACTTTTTATTATGTACTGCTACAATTTTTGTTTTAAGCAGTTTAAAAATATTTCATATAGTCCTGACAAAGGAAACACAAAGCCCATAGGCTGTAGATCCTATTATTACTGTCATTTTACATATGAGGAAACTGGCACACAGAAATAATTTGAACAAGTTTATACAACTTCTAAGTGACAAAGTGTCAAAGAAAAATTGCACCAGGAAGATTTAAACAGGGAAGGAAGACTTTATTCAAGACTATTGCAAAAGGGGAGAAAGATCACTCTTCACTTTGAATGTAATAGGGGAAGCTGGGGATTTATAGCCAATGGGCAGCATGAGAGTCAGTGGATGGAAAATTACTAAGAGGAAGTTGGCGAGGTTATAAAGGGTGGGGGGATTCTTGCTAAACTGGCTTGGTGAGATTCTTGCTAAAGTGGGCTCAGCAGGCCAAGGATGGCAGGCTAATGACAAGGCCTAGTTGAGAAGAGGGCTCAGAGGAGCCTGAATAATGTTTAATCAAGGAGGGAGTTCTTGTAAGCCTCTCCTCTTATACAAAGAAATATAACATTGTTTCTTGTTCAGTCACCTTTTTTTCATTAAGGTCCAGCTGAACTATCTCTTAATAATTGGTAGTAGAGGATATTTACTGGATAGCATTTAATGAGGGGAATTTCTATGAAAATAAAAATAAAAACAATATGAATGGTTCGAGCAGACTATAAACCCAGTTTCTGTGTCCAAAGGGCAAGAAGTCAAGAAGATTCCTAAATGTTGGACCCAAAACTTCTTTAGATAGTGGAATGAGTATGACAGTGGCAAAGTGGTAGATTTCCCAATTTGCAGTTTGAATGTATGGTTATGGCTTAGACATGTGAGAGGTTTTAGTGAAATTGTCCATATTCATGGCTATTTCCTGGAGTAGAGCATGGAAGATGTAGAGTTCTGGTGAGCTTCCTGAGTGGCCTACACAACAGTGGTTCCAGGCATGAAGTTTGCCCATATTCTGCCGTAGTGATGAGTCCTTTGAAATTTTTATCAGGTTGCCCACTTCATCTCACAAGGCGTCTTTATATTCGAGGGGGAAACTGAGCTAAAAGACAACCTAGATGCCCAATAAGAATCTAGGAAGTCAAGTTTTAGTTATCAGTGATGCCAAATCAAGAGGGTAGGAGAAATATTAGAAATGTTAGTTTGGAGATTTGTAGCCAGATATTGAAGGAAACCAGAAAAATTTTAAAATTGTTAAGGATGACAAAATGTGCAAGATTGCAGGATCCATTCCAACTTCCAGGTAGATAATAAAACTGTGTAGTTAACGAAGAAGTAAAAAATAGCTCAAAGATGATAAATAGTACCAGACTCTGATAACCCACAAGGGTGTGTTTCCTATTGAAATATAAAATTTCTCTCTATATCAAACCCCCTTTTGATCAAAAATAAATCATATTATTCTTATTTTAAAATTAAGTCTGTTCTCATTAGATTTGTCTTGATTATTACATAAGGGCAACAAAGATAGTAATTAGCCATACAGGCCTTTTAAAGTTTGCTTCGATGGAACTTTTCATAAGGAATATAAGACTGGACTTTTAAAAGCCTCTTGAGTCTAGGAAATCAAGCCAAGAACTTGCCACTTCATCTACAGTACCTACAGATTTGGGTAAAGTCCTCTCTTATTGAGGTCCCCTAAAATATCCTCAACAATCCAGGAAGTGATCTTTCTTACTCTCTTGTAAAGCTGGGAACTATGTAATCCAGATGTCAGACTGGTTTTCCCAAGAGGGCTTTTTAAGTATTGGCTCCATAAATTTAACCTTTGTTCCTTAAAACTATAGAATCATATCTGATTTGACACATTATTCTCAAATATCATAGTCAAAGCTTTTGTTATTTAATCATTTTCTCAATTATATCCTCTTTCAAGGAAGATAGATTATTATTGAATCTATGCAAATAATTATCTTGTCATGAAAATAAGAATACTCAATAAGAGTTTCAGACTTCTTGAGGGATCAGGAAAGGAGAAAAAGAGAAATGTTTAATTTCTGTTTATAAAATATATTCTATTAAATTATTATGAATTATAGATAGCTTAAGAGAAACTACTTTATCTTAAAAGAAAAAAGAGTTTCTTATATCCATAAAATAAAAAATTAAAGCATCATCATTATTCCAAACAAAACACACAATCATTACTCATCAGTTTATTTAATTATTGTTCTCCTTGAATTTGGGTTAGTAGTCTTATGAATCCATCAGCTTCCCCAATAGAATTCTGAAAATTCTGAGTCAATCCAGTGGGGTGGTCTCAAAATTATTTAAGCAACGCCATCAGAGGCCTGTGCCCCCAAGTACCTGGAACAGTCCTTTCTATAAGTCTCTGAGACAGCCCCTTTTCATTGAAGATGAAGCATTTTGACCTATAGCTGATTATAAGAACTCTCAAGGAAGTATCAGAGTAAAACTATCTGTGAATTACAAAAGTCTTAAAATGGCTGTGGTTAAGGCTCTGATAAGAGTTCCTTATAAAATAATAAAATTGACAAAGAAAATCTGGTTGTTTCTGTGGCATACAACACTTAATAACAGAGAAGACTGGTCAAGATGGTAAAGTAGAAAGACCTTGAGCTCATGTCTCCTAACACACACACCAAAATTATAACCATTTACAGACTACCATTGATGAAAAACACATGAACCTACCAAAAAATATCTTCTACACCTAAAGATATAAAGAAGTAACCACAAGTCAGGTAGGAGGGGGTGGAGTTGCAGTGTAGTCAAGCCCCATACCCCTGGGTGGGCAACCGATAAATGGGAGAATGATTAAAATTGCAGAGGTTCTCACAAAGGAGTGAGGGGTCTGAGCCCCAAATCAGGCTCCCTAGCCCAAGATTCCTACACCAGGAAGATGAACCCCCAGAGCATTTGGCCTTGAAGGCCTGTGGAGATTACTTAAGGGAGTCCCAGAGGGTTGGGGGAAAAAGAGACACCACTCTTAAAGGGTGCACACAAAATCTCACCCACTCCAGGATCCAGGACAGAAAGGAGCCTGGGTAAGATCAACCTGCTAATCTTGGAAAGTATCCCAGAGAGGCAGGGGGCAACAGGAGGTCACCCTGGGGACACAGATATAGGCGACAGACATTTTGTTGAGCTTATCCTACCACTTGGACACTGCTGCTGGCAGCTACCATTGTGGAATCCTCCCTCTAGCTTTTTAGCTTCAGGACACACCCCCACCCCTGCCCTCCAGCCTGTAGGCCTTTACTGGGGTGCTTCAGGCCATGCAATTAACTGGGTGCCTACTAGCCCCACCCACCAGCAGACAGGCTACCTTAAGACCCCCTAAGGTATATGTATATATACAATGGAATACTACTTAGACATAAAAATGGATGAAATTGTGCCATTTGAAACAACATGGATGGAGTTAGAGAGCATTATGCTTTGTGAACTGTCAAACACTAAGACAAATACTCTATGTTATCACTTATGGGTAGAATCTAAAAATAAAAGATACTAGTGAATATAACAAAAAGGAAACAGACTCACAGATATAGACAACAAACTAGTGGTTACCAGTCAGGAGAGGGAAGGAGTGAGAAGCAAGATAGGGGTAGGGATTAAGAGGTACAAACTACTATGTATAAAATAAATAAGCTACAAGGATATATTGCACAACACAGAGAATATAGCCTATATTTTACAGTAACTATAAATGGAGTATAACCTTTAAAAATTGTGAATCACTATGTTGTACACCTGAAACTTACATAATATTATAAATCAACTATAGGGACTTCCCTGGTGGTCCAGTGGCTAAAACTGTGCTTCCAGTGCAGGGGGTGCAGGTTCAATCCCTGGTTGGGGAACTAGGACATGCCATGCGGCAAAAAAACTGACATAAAGTATTGCAAAACATAAAGGAAATAAATTTGTACTGTAGGAATAAAATCTATATTTAAAAAATCAATCAATCAGGCACAGTGGTTGAGAGTCCACCTGCCAATGCAGGGGACACGGGTTCGTGCCCCGATCCGGAAAGATCCCACATGCTGCGGAGCGGCTGGGCCTGTGAGCCATGGCCGCTGAGCCTGTGCGTCCGGAGCCTGTGCTCCACAATGGGAGAGGCCACAACAGTGAAAGGCCCACGTACCGCAAAAAAAAAAAAAAAAATCAACCAATCAATCAACTATAACTCAAAAAAGAAAATGTCTACTCCAAAAAACAACAATAATAACAAAAATTATGACCAGGAACATTATACTGTTCTGTCTAATATCAGGCAAAGTAAGGCCAAGACGTGTACAGCAAGTACATTCACAAATTACTAGGAAGTTCATATAATTTCTGAACTATTAATATTAATCATATTTTACCCCTACAAATATAACGTACGGAAGGTTAAGTATCTTTTCCTCTTTGATAGCACTTTTCATGCAATTCAACACATCAAATAAACCTAATTATTTTTAATATCTACCTCTTTACAAGGTGAAAGAACAAGTCCTCTGAGATTTTCAAATCATTCTGAGATCAAAATTTCAGTTAGAATTTCTTCTGGGTAAAGCAAAATATCAAAAGTTGTCCAAGAATGTCAAAATGTTTGAAACATGCTTAAATAGGATGATGGGCCACTGTGAAACAATACTGAGCTACCAATTTTACAAAAGTCACAAAATATTTCAAAAGTAAATATAGGAAGTACCATGATTAGAAAAAAATATAGCTCTACTAAAAATGAGAAGACTCAGTTAAATAATCTTAATATTAAATGTCTTAAATAATCAAGGATAGGATAAAGTCAACATAGACCTGAGGAAATTATTCTGATAAAACACAGAATGTTTGTTTCCTAGTCAGATTACTCAAAAGAAAACTCTTCTACAATTCCTTATTCAGGAAAGCCAGTAATACAAGAAAAATTTAGTAATTTTAGCAGAGACAAAACCCAGCTCTAGTTTTGCATCAGTATATTGCTGATGCTAAAGTTCATTAAATCAAACAAGCAAACATACAAAACCTTATAAATAAACCAATCCAATCCTAGTCAGCTTTAACCACACAACATAACATTCCTTTTCCACAAACTTCCTACAACTTTCTGTATCTATTCAGATTTTGTCCTACACTTTCCTTTCTCTCAGTTTGGAACAACCACTCCACTTTAGCACAAAATTACTCTTTTTACTTAATAAAAACCATGCTAGGGACTTCCCTGGCGGTCCAGTGGTTAAGACTCCATGCTTCCACCGCAAGGGGTGCAGGTTCCTGCCTACCTTGCATAGTTTACTTAAAGAAGTTGTTTGCCTTTATTGTTCCTAGTAGTTTCATTTACATATATTGATTATAATTTTTAACTGTTAGTAACTTTATTTTACAGAGAAAACTAGGTAGCAGATAATTATTAGCTGTTTTTCAAATATTAGCATTGCTTAGCAGACTATCAACACTCATGAATATACCATCTCACAATTTTTATAAACATATGCTTCCTTAGAGCACAGTTTTTCAATGAAGCAAAAAGAGCATATTTATTACCAGACTCAGATATATATCACGTAAAAATAAGAAGCCAAAAGTACATAAACTTATACTCAGCAATAAATGTTTCAGTATTTTATCTTAGGATCTATTACTTAATTTAATTTAGCATAAGTCTAAATTTGCATGTTACCAAAAAGATATTAGAAACTATTTTTAGGCAGACATATTATAAAACAAAATTATTATTTAATAATTTTTGTCTGAATACTGACTCAATTTGATTAAAATCAAACTTATTATTTTTATAATCTTAAACACTTAGCAAATATTACTTTATTTGACTAGCAAACCCAATTAGAACAAAATGTATGTGTATTGAATTAATGCTAATAACTCAGAATACATAGCTGTTTTTATTATAGCCACAATATTAAGCTAGTTTTACTTGCTAAAGATTTATTCAGTTTATGAGAACATTTGCTTAGTTTTTATGAGAATAGTTATTTTTTTCCAAATTGGAATTACTAGAAGTTCAGGGCTTTAATTATTATTATCACTGGGAGTTTCAGGAATATTTAATTTACATGTGATTATTTATCTGTAAGCCAATTAGAATAGAGCTCTGTATTAGATTTTATAAATTAATTGTTAATGCCATCTGGGGGCAGGTAAAACCTCACATATACATATGTTAATATATACATACATTTATATACATATATTATATGTATGTATGTATACATACATATGGATATATATATATGGATAGATGCAAACATCTTAGCTACGAGTCAGGAATAAACACAGTGATACAAAACTTACTGGTCTATATAAAAAGAATTGGCTCTAATCTTTGTCCCACTTTTTATTTTTATCTGAATTGTATTTCTAGCAGATTAGACATGTTGAGGTTACCCACTCAGTATGAGAGCTAAATCTTTCTACTAATATCTGTGGAAGAGACTTTTAAGATTTTATTTTTTTATGGAGGCTGTGGACAAAATTTTAGGTGAGGAACTTAGAAGACACTAATCAGTTGTCTGGTGTCTCCAAAGCCCCTCTGAGTGAACAAAATATCCAGTGTGTTTCCAATTTTCTTTTTATCTTTTTCAGCCTCAGGTAGTTGCTTTTGCAGTTCTTCAATCTCAAAATATTCATATGGTAGCAGGGAGTTGAGGGACTACAATGGTAAAGGTCTGGCAGCAATGGAAAAAAGGATAGAGTGGGTAGTGGTATTGAAGTGGGACAGATCAAATGATTTAAAGGAGCTAAAGGGAAGATTGAAGTTATAAAATATGGAAGGAGTGGAGGTAATGAGAAAGAAGTCTTAGGTGAGCCAGTTTGAGGAGATTTCAGGTTTCCCAAAGAGACCATTGAAGTTACAAATTATCCATAAAAATATTTCTACAAATGAGATCTCTGTAAAGAAAAAGAATCCAAAAGAGTACTCTAAATACCAAAAAAATAAAGTTCAACCAAATGAGAATTTAATGAGAATTTCCCAGGTTCTAAACTAATGGTACCTTTCTAAAAACAGAAGTCTCTAACCCAGCCTCAAGACTATACTCTGCATCCTAAGAATCAAAATCTGTTCTTTTAGTGTTTTAAAAGACTATCATTCAGAATATTGTATCAGGAGTTGGACTCACCAATGGATCCTTGATCAATCAGTCAGGAGTGAAGACAAATACTTTAAAATAATGCATGTAGGGTTCTGGGTGAGAGATACAGGGGTCTAATGATGATTCTGGTCCTCCCCAAGTCACAGAACCAGCACTGTCAAAGAAAAGTTACACCAGTTAAACAGGCAAAAAAAAATTTTATACAAGGCTATTGCAATATGAAAGTAATATTGAATTTAATTCTGAATAAAACAGGGGCAGCTGAGGAATTTTAGTCAACAGGCAGGATGAGGAAGTCAGTAGATGAAAAATTACTAAGAAAAACTTGGCTAGGTATCAAAGGTGGAAAGATTCTTACTAAACTGGCTTGGCAGAGTTCTTGCTGAACTGGCTTTAGCAAGCCAAGGAACTTGACCAAGGATGAGGCCCAGCTGAGAAGAGGGATCAGAGGACTCTGACTAAAGCTTAGTCAGAGAGAGAATCCTTGTCAAAAGCCAGTATTCAAACCCAAGCTGACTCAAAAGCCTATGTTTCTAAACACTAGCCAATGCTATCCATTTTCCTATGCTTCTGTGGGGTTTCTTTGTTTGTTTATGTACCTACATAACTTCTTTGGATAAACATTGCTTCTTCTGGCAACTTTCTCAGGTACCTAGGATTCACATACTACTACCTGGTTTGTCCTTGTTTTGATTTTTTTGAACAAAACTCCATACACTGGTTTCTCATTCAAACATTTACCTGACTTATCCACTTAAGATTTTAAATCGTGGGTTACTTGAGTATAAAATTTAAACAGCTACAACAAGCTACTGAGCTATTAATTTTCTTAGCAAAAGTGTTATATCTAAACCCAGTCAAAATGTACATACTACCAGAACACGAGAAATGTATCTGATCTCTGGAATTTTAAGATGTTTTGCAAGGGAGTACTATTGAGCATGTGGAGTTGGAGCCTTTTTGTTTCCATCATGTCAGACCAACTAGGTAGCTATCAACTCATTTCCTTTTTATGAAAAAGAGAAAGGACAACCCACAATAGAAACAGTTCTCATTGCCTGTGTTAACGACATTATTGTAATGTGGCATCTTTTCCCCTCTGGATCATAGATGATGTGCTAATATTTATATCAACCCACTCCTAGTATTAAACTTCATTAATGACTAAAACAAATATGCTAGGGGCTTGACTTTTTATATCACTTCCCTAGCCAAATGCTAGGGAGGAGCCAAATGCTATGCAGGAGAAAAATGACATCAATGAAGCTGAGAGCCAAAGCCTGTTTAATGTAGTCTTAAAAATATTTTGTGACACTTTGTCTAGAATAATACTATCAATGTGGGCAATTTTTTTCACCTTATATATATTTTCCATTCTTTCTCCCTCTGATGGCCTCTTTGGCTTTTTAAGTTCTATAGTTTATAACAACTGTTAGCTGTCATTACATTTCTGTCCCCAGAGATTTTTGTTTATTTTTATTTTAGTCATCCAATGAGGATTATTACTTTTGTGGTGTTATTCCTGTGTTAATAATAAAATAAAAACTCACTATTGTTAAGATGGGAGAGGGTGCCTGCAACCTCTTTACCATTTGATATTTGCCTGCCATCATTATTGAGTTATTTTTCTGATATTATTATAAACACAATTTTTCCTATTTACATTTCATTTTAGTTATTTTTCTCTTTTAACCCTATGAGAAAATAGATGCCAACTGTCACTGAAGAAACTAAACTGACATTGTAATTACCCAGTTTTTAAAATTTCTCTAGACATAATCAAATCCTTTTATAAGACTTTTTAAAAAATAAAATGTAGTGTTTGGTTCACAGTGAAATTGAGAAGGTAGTACAGAGATTTCCCATATACCCTTTACCCCCACATGCATTATCAGAGTGGTACATTTGTTACAATTGATGAACCTACATTGGTAAATCATAATCATCCAAAGTCCATAGTTTACCTTAGTGTTCATTCTTGGTATGTACATTCTGTGGGTTTGAACACATGTGTAATGACATGTGTCAATCATTGTGGTATCATACAGAGTATTTTCATTGCCCTAAACATCCTTTGTCCTACACCTATTCATCCCTTCACCATCCCCAAACCCTGGCAACCACTGATAATTTTGTCTCCATAGTTTTGCCTTTTCCAGAATGTCATATAGTTGGAATCATATAGTATGTAACCTTTTCAGATTGGCTTATTTCACTAAGCAGTATGCATATAAATTTCTTCCATGTTTTTTCATGCCTTAATAGCTCATTTATTCTTAGTGATGAATAATACTCCGTTGTCAAGATATACCATAATTTATTTATCCTTTCACCTAGTGCAGGACATCTTGGTTGCTTCCAAGTTTTGGCAATGATGAATAAAGCTGAAATAAATAGCCATCTGCAAGTTTTTTGAGGGCATATGTGTTTTCAACTCCTTTGGGTAAATAGCAATGAGTGTGATTACTGGATCATACAATAAGAGTATATTTAGTCTTGTAGGAAACCAACAAACTGTCTTCCCAAAGCGCATTCCTACCAGCAATGAACGTGTCAACAGTGTTCTTGATTTTGACCATTCTAATAGGTGTGTAGTGGTATTTCATTGTTCTTTTTGTATTTCCTTGATGACATATGATGTAGAACATCTTTTCACATACTTATTTGCCATCTGTGTATTTTCTTTAGTGCTATCTCTGTTAACATCTCTGGTCTATTTTTGAATAAGGTTGTTGGTTTTCTTATTGTTGAGTTCTTTCTGTACTTTGGATAACAGGCCTTTATAAATTGTATCCTTGGCAAATATTTTCTTCTCATTATTTTGACTTTGTCTTTCTCAGAGCAGAAGTATTTTTTTTTAGAAGTTTTTAAATTTATTAAAGTCCAGCTTATCAATTGTTTCTTTCATGCATTGTGCCTTTGATGTTGTAAATAATGAGTTATCACCACATCCAAGGTCATCTATGCTTTCTCCTATGTTACCTTCTAGGAGTTTTATAGTTTTCAGTTTTACATTTAGGTCTATGATCCATTTTGAGTTAAATTTTGTGAAGGGTGTAAGGTCTGTAAGTTAGGTCTTCAAAATACAAATTTGGGGGGGCGGGGCATGCACAATTCACTCCATAACATATGTTATGTTATTGTCCTATGTAGGTGAATAATGATTAGACATATGAATTTCAGACATTGAAAAAAATATTATTTTAAGATAATTCATTTTTTCAACTTGGGTTTTCTCATAATAGGGGAAATTATTTATAGCTTAGCCATATTGTTTGCCTTTAAATCCTTCTCCTTTAAATGCCTAAATCCTTCCAACATAATTAGTAGCATGACTACACTGAGTTACAGTAAATTTAATTGAGCAATTATAATTGAAATTTTTTAAAATGTTATTGTTCTATAGATCTTCACAATTTTGTGGGTGCTTTAACAAAATGCTTGTTCTTCACAGTGTTAACCACTCTTCTATTTTAACTCTGTATTGTCTATATTTTTGTTGATCCATTTATTACTTTGTATTATAATTGATCTTTTTACATATCTGCTTCCCCTCCAAAGCTGTGAGCTCTTTTAGGAAGGGGATAAAGTTGTGTTGTGCTTTGTTGATACCAACATATATTTAGTCTCCTAACAACATCTGTTGAGTGAAAAAATGAATGAATGTATACTGCATACTTGGCCATAGTGTCTTAATTAATTTTACACATTTAGTAGTATAATTGAGTTTTGAAAACATCCTTATTCACTGAACGACTAGTCCAGATCTCTTTGTATTATACTGCTTTTAGGAATGAATTGTACCTTTGTCTCTAACAACCAATGAAAAAAAGTTATTGAAAAAAATATTTTCACTTAAAGTAACAAAAATATTTCCCATACCTTTAAGTCAGATATACTGGCCATAGTAAAATGTATGTCATCTTCAAATTCATAAATTGGTTGCCATCAAAAGACTGTATCACTGTTTTCTCTTTAATCAGCTATTTATTTTATGTGTATTATTCCCCTACTAGTTTATTTGGATTTAATTTGCTTTTCTTTTAATAATTAGCTGTAATGGATGTTTAACTTACTGATTATCATTGTTCCTTCTTTTCTAATATATGCGTTTGAGACTCTAAATGTCCCATTAAGCATAGTTTTAACACTTACATATTATATGATAAATACATATAAATTCAGGAAATATGTTAGAAGTATTTTATTACTGAATAAATGCAGCTAATTCCGTGCTTACTGAGGGAATTTAGAGCTTTCAGTGCATATATTAGAAATATATGAAAAATTCTTACATGAATATATTTCAACTTTAATTTCTAAGCACAAAGGGACTTTATAGTGTGGTCAGAGAAATGTTACTTGCACCTTTTTTAATCTTTGGATTATATTTAAACTTATTTTATGTCTAGGATGACCATATAATCTTCTTTGCATGGGACAGTCTCAGTTTATAATTATTTTTCTTATGTAAATATCAATACTGCAAAATTTACTCTCATTTGGGATCTTATGATCCCAAATCTGGCAAATTTTTAAATGTTTGTGTGTGCCTAAAAGAAATGTTGGCAAATTCTGATTTGATGGCGGAGTAAAAGGATGTGCTCTCACTCCCTCTTGTGAGAACACCAGAATCACAATTAACTGCTGAACAATTATCAACAGGAAGACACTGGAACTCACCAAAAAAGATACCTCACATGCAAAGACAAAGGAGAAGCCACAATGAGATGGTAGGAGGGGTACAATCACAATAAAATCAAATCCCATAACTGGTGGGTGGGTGACTCACAGACTGGAGAACACTTATACCACAGAAATCCACCCACTGGAATGAAGGTTCTGAGCTCCACATCAGGCTTCTGAACCTGGGGGTACGGCAATGGAAGGAGGAATTCCTAGAGAATCCGACTTTGAAGGCTAGCGGGATTTGACTGCAGGATGTTGAGAGAACTGGGGGAAACAAAGACTCCACTCTTGAAGAACACACACAATGTAGTGTGTGCATCAGGACCCAAGGGAAAGAACAATGACCCCATAGGAGACTGAACCAGACCTACCTGCTAGTGTTGGAGGGTCTCCTGCAGAGGCAGGGTGTGGCTGTGGCTCACCATGGGGACAAGGACACTGGTAGCAGAAGTTCTGGGAGGTCCTCCTTGGTGTGAGCCCTCCCAGAGTCTGCCATTAGCCCCACCAAAGAGCTGAGGTAGACTCCAGTGTTGGGTCACCTCAGGCCAAACAACCAAAAGGGAGAGAACCCAGCCCCACCCATCAGCAGACAAGAGTATTAAAGTTTTACTGAGCTCTGCCCACCAGAGCAACAGCCAGCTCTACCCACCACCAGTCCCTCCCATCAGGAAACGTGCACAAGCCTCTTAGATAGCCTCATCAACCAGAGGGCAAACAGCAGAAGCAACAAGAACTACAATCCTGCAGCCTGTGGAAAAACCCCCACATTCACAGAAAGGTAGACAAGATGAAAAGGCAGAGGACTATGTACCATATGAAGGAACAAGATAAAACCCCAGAAAAACAACTAAATGAAGTGTAGATAAGCAACCTATCAGAAAAAGAATTCAGAAAAATGAGAGTGAAGATGATCCAGGACCTCGGAAAGAGAATGGAGGCAAAGATCGAGAAGATGCAAGAAATATTTAACAAAGACCTAGAGGAATTAAAGAACAAACAGAGACGAACAATACAATAACTGAAATGAAAACTACACTAGAATGAATCAACAGCAGAATAACTGAGGCAGAAGAACGGATAAGTGATGTGGAAGACAGAATGGTGGATTTCACTGCTCTGGAAGAGAATAAAGAAAAAAGGATGAAAAGAAATAAAGACAGCCTAAGAGACCTCTGCGACAACATTAAACACAACAACATTTGCATTATAGGGGTCCCAGAAAGAGAAGAGAGAAAGAAAGGACCAGAGAAAATATTTGAAGAGATAACAGTTGAAAACTTCCCTAGCATAGGAAAGGAAATAGCCACCCAAGTCCAGGAAGCACAGAGAGTCCTATACAGGATAAACCTAAGGAGAAACACACCAAGACACATAGTAGTCAAATTGGCAAAAATTAAAGACAAAGAAAAATTATTGAAAGCAGCAAGGGAAAAACAACAAATAACTTACAACGGAACTCCCATAAGGTTAACAGCTGGTTTCTCAGCAGAAATTCTACAAGCCAGAAGGGAGTGGCATGATATGCTTAAAGTGATGAAAGGGAAGAAACTACAACCAAGGTTACTCTACCTGGCAATGTTCTCATTCAGATTCGATGGAGAAATCAAAAACTTTACAGAAAAGCAAAAGCTAAGAGAATTCAGCACCACCAAACCAGCTCTACAACAAATGCTAAAGGAACTTATCTCAGTGCAAAATACAAGAGAAGAAAAGGACCTACAAAAACAAACCCCAAACAATTAAGAAAATGGTAATAGGAACATACATATCAATAATTACCTTAAACGTGAATGGATTAAATTCTCCAACCAAAAAAACAGCCTTGCTGAATGGATACAAAAATAAGACCCATATATATGCTGTCTACCTAGGGACACATACAGACTGAAAGTGAGGGGATGGAAAAAGATATTCCATGCAATGATAATCAAAAGAAAGCTGGAGTAGCAATACTCATATCAGATTAAATAGACTTTAAAATAAAGAATGTTACAAGAGACAAGGAAGGACACTACATAATGATCAAGGGATCAATCCAAGAAGAAGATATAACAATTATAAATATTTATGTACCCAACATAGGAGCACCTGAATACATAAGGCAACTGCTAACAGGTATAAAAGAGGAAACTGACAGTAACAAAATAATACTGGGGGACTTTAACACCTCACTTACACCAATAGACAGATCATCCAAATAGAAAATTAATAAGGAAACACAAGCTTTAAATGACACAATAGAATAGATAGATTTAATTGATATTTATAGGACATCCCATCCAAAAACAGCAGATTACACTTTCTTCTCAAGTGCACACAGAACATTCTCCAGGATAGATCACATCTTGGGTCACAAATCATGCCTCAGTAAATTTAAGAAAAAAGAAATCATATCAAGCATCTTTTCTGACAACAACGCTATGAGATTAGAAATGAATTACAGGGGAAAAAACATAAAAAACACAAACACATGGAGGCCAAACACTACATTATTAAATAACCAAGAGATCACTGAAGAAATCAAAGAGAAAATCAAAAAATACCTAGAGACAAATGACAATGAAAACACAACCATCCAAAACCTATGGGATGCAGCAAAAGCAGTTCTAAGAAAGAAGATTATAGCTATACAAGCCTACCTCAAGAAACAAGAAAAATATCAAATAAATAATCTAACCTTACACCTAAAGGAACTAGAGAAAGAAGAACAAACAAAACCCAAAGTTAGCAGAAGAAAAGAAATCATAAAGATCAGAGCAGAAATAAATGAAATAGAAAGAAATAAAAACTAATAGCTAGTTCAAGAAGATAAACAAAATTGATAAACCATTAGCAAGACTCTTCAAGAAAAAGATGGAGAGGACTCAAATCAATAAAATTAGAAATGAAAAAGGAGAAGTTACAACAGACACCGCAGGAATACAAAGCATCCTAAGAAACTACTACAAGCAACTCTATGCCAACAAAATGGACAACCCAGAAGAAATGGACAAATTCTTACAAAGGTATAACCTTTCAAGACAGAACCAGGAAGAAATAGAAAATATGCACAGACCAATGACAAGTAATGAAATTGAAACTGTGATTAAAAATCTTCCAACAAACCAAAGCTCAGGACCAGATGGCTTCACAGGTGAATTCTATCAAACATTTAGAGAAGAGCTAACACCCATCCTTCTCAAACTCTTCCAAAAAATTGTGGAGGAAGGAACACTCCCTAACTCATTCTATGAGGCCACCATCACCCTGATACCAAAACCAGAAAAACATACTACAAAAAAAATTACAGACCAATATCACTGATGAATATAGATGCAAATATCCTCAAGACAATACTAGCAAACAGAATCCAACAACACATTAAAAGGATCATACACCATGATCAAGTGGGATTTATCCCAGGGATGCAAGGATTCTTCAATATACACAAATCAATCAATGTGATACAGCATATTAACAAACTGAAGAATAAAAACCATATGATCATCTCAATAGATGCTGAAAAAGCTTTTGACAAAATTCGACACCCATTTATGATAAAAATTCTCCAGAAAGTGGGCAGAGAGGGAACCTACCTCAACATAATAAAGGCCATATATGACAAACCCACAGCAAACATCATTCTCAATGGTGAAAAACTGAAAGCATTTCCTCTAAGATCAGGAACAAGAAAAGGATGTCCACTCTCACCACTATTATTCAACATAGTTTTGTAAGTCCTATACACGGCAATCAAAAAAGAAAAAGAAATAAAAGGAATACAAATTGGAAAAGAAGAACTAAAACTGTCACTCTTTGCAGATGACATGATACTATACATAGAGAATCCCACAGATGCCACCAGAAAACTACTAGAGCTAATCAACGACTTTGGTAAGTTGCAGAATACAAAATTAATGCACAGAAATCTCGTGCATTCCTATACACTAATGATGAAAAATCTGAAGGAGAAATTATGGAAACACTCCCATCTACCATTGCAACAAAAAGAATAAAACACCTAGGAATAAACCTAGGAATACTTAGGAAGACAAAAGACCTGTATGTAGAAAACTATAAGACACTGTTGAAAGAAATTAAAGATGATACCCACAACTGGAGAGATATACCATGTTCTTGGTTTGGAAGAATCAATACTGTGAAAATGACTATCCTACCCAAAGCAATCTACAGATTCAATGCAATTCCTATCAAATTACCAATGGCATTTTTTACAAAACCAGAACAAAAAATCTTAAAATGTGTATGGAGACATAAAAGACTCCGAATAGCCAAAGCAGTCTTGAGGGAAGAAAACTCAGCTGGAGGATTCAGATACCCTGACTTCAGACTATACCACAAAGCTACAGTAATCAAGACAATATGGTACTGGCACAAAAACCAAAATATAGATCAATGGAACAGGATAGAAAGCCCAGAGAGAAACCCAAGCACCTATGGTCAACTAATCTATGACAAAGAAGGCAAGGATATACAGTGGAGAAAAGACAGTCTCTTCAATAAGTGGTGCTGGGAAAACTGGACAGCTACATTTAAAAGAATGAAATTAGAACACTCCCTAACACCATACACAAAAATAAACTCAAAATGGATTAGAGACTTAAATGTAAGACTGGACACTATAAAGCTCTTAGAGGAAAACATAGGAAGAACACTCTTTGACATAAATCACAGCAAGATCTTTTTGACCCACCTCCTAGAGCAATAGAAATAAAAACAAAAACAAACAAATGGGACCTAATGAAACTTCAAAGCTTTTGCACAGCAAAGGAAACCATAAACAAGACGAAAAGACAACTCTCAGAATGGGAGAAAATATTTGCAAACAAATCAATGGACAATGGATTAATCTCCAAAATATATGAACAGCTCATGCAGCTCAATATTAAAAAAATAAACAACCCATTCCAAAAATGGGCAGAAGACCTAAATAGACATTTCTCCAACGAAGACATACAGATGGCCAAGAAGCACATGAAAAGCTGCTCAGCATCACTAATTATTAGAGAAATGGAAATGAAAACTACAATGAAGTATCACCTCATACCAGTTAGAATGGGCATCATCAGAAATTGTTCAAACAACAAATTCTGGAGAGGGTGTGGAGAAAAGGGGACCCTCTTGCACTGTTGGTGGGAATGTATATTGATACAGCCACTATGGAGAACAGTATGGAGGTTCCTTAAAAAACTAAAAATAGAACTATCATACGACCCAGCAATCCCACTACTGGGCATGTACCCTGAGAAAACCATAATTCAAAAATGAGACATGTAGCACAATGTTCATTGCAGCTCTATTTACAATAGCCAGGACATGGAAGCATCCTAAGTGTCCATCGACAGATGAATGGATAAACAAGTTGTGGTATATATATACAGTGGAATATTACTCAGCCATAAAAAGGAACGAAATTGGGTCATTTGTACAGATGTGGATGGATCTAGAGACTGTCATACAGAGTGAAATAAGTCAGAAAGAGAAAAACAAATATTGTATATTAATGAATATATGTGGAAATTAGAAAACTGGTACAGATGAACCAGTTTGCAGGGCCGAAATTGAGACAGAGATGTAGAGAACAAACGTATGACACCAAGGGGGGAAAGCAGCAGGGAGTGTGGGAAGGGTGGGATGAATTGTGAGATTGGTGTTGAGATGTATACACTGATGTGTATAAAATGGATTACTAATAAGAACCTGCTGTATAAAAAAATAAATAAAATTTAAAAAATTTAAAAAAAAGGCCTCTGGACAATAAACTGCAAAAAAAAAAAAAAAGTCATAGGAAATTAGATAATTGTTAGCAATTAAAGGTGGAACTATATTGGTTTATATTTTTAAAAAAACACTTTTAATGTTTGTTTTTGTAGATAATGGTTATTATCTGCCATACTACAAGAGGGAAAGAAACAAATGAAAACAAAGGGAAAAAAAAGAAAACAATAATGGATTTCTACACTCTCTTTGAATATTTCAAGTTTCCTCTCTTGAACCAGAACTAGAGAGTTTCTTTTGAATCTTTATCTGATTTTCTCTGCTGCCCACTTCATTGTTTCCTAAGCAACTAAATAGAATACCAAAGAAAAAAATAGTAAATCTATCGCCAGTTTAGGTAGAACTTTTACCTTTGTTCTTCTTCCCCATTCTGCCTGCTATTATTTCCTTTTTGGTGTCCCTAACCCTAATCCTTTTTGGTGTCCTCAAACATCTGGGGAATTTAATTCTGTCTAGGATTTACAGCTATATTTGGTGGGAGAGCAAAGCAGTATGTGCTTACTCTATCTTATTTGAAACGAGAACCTGCATTTTTGTGTGTGTGATTTTTTTAAATAGATGTTTATTCCACTAGACTGCAATTTCATGATGGCAAGAACCTTGTGTTTGCTCATAATTTTATACCCAACATCTTACAAAATCTTACATGGCTCTATCTTATTTCAAGCTGTTATAACAAAGAATCATAGGGTGAGTGGCTTAGAAACAACAGATACTTATTGCTCACAGTTCTAAAAGCCAGAAGTCTAAGATCAGGGATCCAGCATGGTCATATATTGGTGAGGATTCTCTTCTGGGTTGCAGAAGGCTGTCGTCTTCCTATGTCCTACCATAGTAGAAAGGAGCAAAGCAGCTCTCTGGCCTCTTTTTTTTTCAAGGGCAATAATCCCATTTATGAGGGTTCTGCCCTTAGACCTAATTACTTCCCAAAGGCTTCACCTCCAAATACCTTCACAATGGGGAATTAGATTTCAACATAGGAATTTCTGGTGGGACGCAAATATTTAGTCCATGATAAGCTCTTCACTTATTTGTCTTTTATATCCCCAATAAAGTTTCATTGTTGTTCTTGTTGTTTTATAGGTTTTACACATTTCTTTCTAAATTTATTCCTGGGAAACATATTTTTGTCCACAAAGGCAATCTTATCTGTAGGTAATTGTTAAGATCTGTGTCTTTGGGAGGAAGACAGCAGAATACTCCTATTCCACTATTTTGTTGACACCATTCGCGTTACAACTGTGAAGTGGATTTGTATTTTTCTCAGTAGTTATGGCTGATTTTTAAAGGAATTCATATTTTACCTATATTTATTTTCTTTCTGGACACTTTGCTGATCTTTTTATTCCTAATCAATTTTCAGCAGATTCTCTTAGGTTTTATAGGCATACAATCATAATGTCAGCCACCAATATTATTTTAACATTTTTTCTAACATTAAGATGAATTGTAGCTGTGCCTCTTATTACTGTTTTCTGTCTAATAGCTTGTCTAGAATGCTGGTTTTCAACTCATGGGCCATATCAAAAATCACCTGCAAAGTAAGATCCACTGTGATATAATTTTGGAGAAAAGGTTACATAATAGTTTTGATAACTGCTATCTTTGTTTTCAACATGACTTTACTAAGAATTGAACCTTAATGATTCATTCTGCCATGTCCCTCATTTATGTCCGAGTCTATCAATTCCTTCCTGATACTGCTTTCTTCATAACCTAGCTTTATTCACACTGAGACACCTCTTTTACATTATTAATCCATTTTGCCTAACCTATCATCCCTCAATACAGAATCAAGAACACATAGTAATACTTTTAAAAATAGCTTATTTAAATATTTTCACACAAGGTTTTATATTAGGGATCACCTCCTTTCTTTCGAAAAATACGTTAATACTCTATTAACAAGCTTTATGTAGGTAAAGTGATGTCCCAAGTATATGATGTGTAAGGAGATATCTAAGTTTTACTGCATAAATAATGAATGGAAGTGAGTGGCTGAGGTGTTAATGATAGTATGTAATTAATTTGGAGAAAGAAAAGAGAGGGAAAGGAGAAAGGAGGTGTCATGGTTAAATTTAGCTGTCAATGTGACCAGGCTAAGAGATATCCAGTTAACTGGTAAAACAATATTTCTGGGTGTGACTGCTAGGGTGTTTCTGGAAGAGATTAATATTTGAACTGGTAAACTGAGTAAGGAAGACTGCCTTCACCAACGTGTATAGGCATCATCCAATCCATTGAGGGCCTGCATAGAACAAAAAGTTGGAGGAAGGGCAACTTTACTCTTTGTTTGAGCTGGGACATTCTTCTTCTCCTGCCTTTAGATATCACTGCTTCTGGTTCTTGAGCTTTTGGTCTTGTATTTATACCATCAGTCCCTCAATTCTTGGGCCTTTGGTTTTGAACTGGAATTCATACCATTGACTCCCCTGGTTCTTAAGGCCTTCAGACTTAGACTGAATTATACCACTGGCTTTCCTGGTTCCCCAATTTTCAGATGGAAATTTTTATTATCCATAATCATGTGATCCAATTCCTATAATGAATTTCCATATATATGTATATATGAAAATTAATGAATCTATATTTATATCTATATGTAATGAATCTATCATCTATATATAATTGGATATATATATGTGTGTGTATATATGTGTATATATATATATATATATATATATATATATATCTCGTACAGTTCTTTTTCTTTGGAGAACTCTGATACAAGAGGTCCTAGTAACAAGGCAGATGGCTGAACTCTATAATTTAAAGTGACCAGTGAAATATCTGGTTGTGAGGTGGACTAATGCTTTTAAGAACAGGCATATCATCCAAAAATTGTACTCACAGACATGCCTTGTGTGAGATTTGAAGGAGATCAATAGAAAATAAATTTTGTGTGATGAGTAAGATAACACAAAATATAAGATCCTGAGGATAGCCATAGTTATTAAAATTGAGAAAGTGCAGAGAGGTAGAAGGAGAAGCGAGTGTAAGACAGTAAGTCATTGGGATTTCTAAGTGCTGTGGCAAAAATCACTTGACTTCCTATAAGATGTGGCCAAGCCCTGTAGTCACTACTTCATTCATTTTATCTTCCCCCAAATGTGGTTTCAAATTACTTTTAACAACATATTTTCTGAATCTTTTGGCCAAGTGTCTTGCACAGAGTAGGTGCAGATTGTGCATTATTTCAGTACTTTATGGGATCTACTTAGGGGATTAACAGGAAAATGCCAACAATAACAAGTAGAAAATTAAAGGTTATACAATAAAACATAGAAAGTCCTATAGGGACTTAAGGAAGAGAAATATTTCATCTTCTTTAGAAACACAGTAAAGGCTTCACAAAATATTTTGCACTTATTAGTGGTTTGAAATAAGGTTGCATAGATTTTGATGATTTAAATTAGAGAACAGTACATTTCTGGTGAAGGAAAAGCAGAAAGGAAGGCACAGTAGCAGGAAGGTGAAGGGGTAAAGGGAGAGGTGTTCAAGAAACAAACAATAATTCTACTTAGTGGAAATATAAGTTATGTTTAATGCATCTACTCAGAGGCCAGACAAATAGTGTAAATGTGAGAAAAGTCTGGCAAAGGGAAAGATAATAGGAAATGGTTGCATCTACCCTGAAACAAAGGAAAGGGCATGCCACACTAAGAAAGCATTCAAATTCACAAAGTTTTGAAACATTGTATAAGCCAAACAAAACACATCTTCCAGCTGGACTTAACCCATAGATTTTTAATATTAGAACAAATAAGAACAACTGAACATATGGTTAGAGAGGTAATTTTTGTCCATATTGACTGCAGATTAATGCACCTACTGCTAATTTATTAGGTAACAAAGGGCCATTGAGAGTTAATGAGCAAGAAAATAATAAAAGAATCAGCACTGCTTTCAGGGAAGTGTATAGAACAAAATGGAATGGGCAGAGATTGATTGAATTAGGAGGCCAGAAGACTAACATGTGGTCCAGATAAGAAATAATGAAGGTCGGTCTGAACTAGAATAGGTCGTGGCAGTGGAATCTGAAGGAGAGTATGGAAGTGAAAGGCAATGTAAACCTAGGATTTTTAACCTGTAGACATCCAAATGTTTATCATTTGTGGAATTGATTAGATACTCAAACATATATCCATAAGCAGAATATTATGTAGCAATTAGAATATATTCCTCTTTTTATGCATTGATATGTAAAGGTTTCCACATCACATTGCTGAGGAAAATTTCAAGCTAGAAAAAATTGATAGTATGATCTAATTTATATAAAATATTGTTGATATGGGTCTGAATGTGCACATATGTGTAGATAATTATTGATAGATTCCTAGAAAAGTGTCAAACAAAATTGCCCTCCTCTTTTAAATTTCTCGAATTTCTCTACAGTAGCATATATAATCTTTGTAATCAGAAAACACCAAGTCGTTTTAATTTTTGGAGAAAGAATACCTTTAATTATAACACAGTGTGAAAAGTATTACACGGATGTAAGCACATATTCATGGGGTATTGGGTTGAGGAGAAGTAAGTCAGGATAGAAAACTTCCACCTGAGCTGATCTTAGAAGAATGAATAAGAGACCAGGAGAAAGAATTTGAAAAAAGTACTCCAGATAGAAGCTTTGCAAAAAGAAGGCTAAAGGGAACATACCATTCTCTGGGATCTTGAAGTAGAATCTTTACTCTAGAAACTTATTCAATAAAATTCTTTAAAGAACATCTCAATCTTTTAGAACATCTCAAATAGAATATATTTTATAAAATTTGTACTGGAACAAAATTGTAGTATAAATCAAGGTCCATTTGTGATGGAATCAAATTTCAAGGGACTCAGAAGGATACTTTTAGCATTTTGTATGGTAAGAAAACAAGTCCCAGTTCCAGTTTCCAGAAATGTTATTTTCTCCACACCAAGAAACATGTCTACTAACATTGGATATAAAAAAAAAGTCACATCATTAGGGTTATCAAACTGGCCATTATAGCAGAAATAGTAGAAACTGCTAAATCTTAGTGATAAGTAGACTAAGAACCCAGAAACGAATTAACTGGTGATTCCACAATTTAGCTAATGAGAGAAGAAAGGGAAAGGAATAAGGAGAAAAGGAGTGTCACAGTGGTCGACGAGCTTGCAAGTATTCAATAAAGAAAACATGTCAGTGATATAACATTGGTTGTTATGCTGATTTTTGTACTTAGGAACATGAGAAAACTCGCTGGAATCACTTAGTAAACCATAGTCAAACTTCTGTTTACATATGTAACTTTATACAGTTTATAAAATGAACCCTTTGGAACCTTCCTACACTGTTGGTGGGAATGTGTAAGTTGGTGCAGCCACTATGGAAAACAGTATGAAGGTTTCTCAGAAAACTAAAACTAGAATTACAATATGATCCAGCAATCTCAGTCCTGAGCATACATACAGAAAAAACTATAATTGGAAAAGATACATGCATCTACATGTTCATAGCAGCACTATTCACAATAGCCAAGACATGGAAGCAACCTAAATGTCCATTGACAGATGAATGAATAAAGAAGATGTGGTACATATATACAATGGAATACTACTCAGCCATAAAAAAGAAAAAAAAATGCCATTTGCAGCATCATGGATGCAACTAGAGATGATCATATTAAGTGAAGTCAGAAAGAAACAAATACCATATGATATCACTTACATGTAGAATCTAAAATATGACACAAATGAACCTATCTATGAAACAGAAACAGACTAAGGGACACAGAGAACAGACCTGTGGTTGCCAAGGGGGAGAGGGTTGGGGTTAGTAGATATAAGCTATCATATATAGAATGGATAAAAGCCAATGTCCTACTGTATAGCACAGGGAACTATATTCAATAACCTGGGATAAACCATAATGGAAAAGAATATGAAAAAGAATATATATATATGTGTATGTGTATAACTGAGTCACTTTGCTGTACAGTGGAAATTGACACAACATTATAGACCAACTATAGTTCAATAAAAAATAAAATAAAATGAACCCCTTTGTTTACACATGTATGTAAACATATTTTATTCACTTTCTGCCAGTAATGTCATGGTTTTTGTTATTACTGTCTCAAACATGATATATGCATCACATTTTAAAATTTGCACATATATATTATTTTACACATATATTGTATTTATGTTCTATAGGTATTTTGAAGTTAATTGTGACCTGTTTATCCTGAATTCTTGCTAGAAAGGGGTAGAAATGAGCACAAAGGTTTAAAAAATTAAAATCTTTCCTACTTCCCACTCCTTCCCATGTTCACTGCTGAATTCTCCAACCGTCCTAATTCAAGTGAAAAGCAAGCTTGCTTAGGAATGCAGCTCCATACACATGAAACTGCCCATCTCAACAGCTTTATAGACTTTAAAGCCAGAAAGCATATACATCCTGTAATACTTCAACCTCTATATCATTGGTATTTTTACTGTGATTACTATTACTCTTACCACAGTTGAATTTAAATCATTATACTTCATCTCTTTTCTGCTACTCTAAGTTTCATAATGGCAGGAATCTTGTCTATTTTTGTCTAATACATAGCAGGTACTTGGTAAATGAATGAATTAGTGTATTATTATCATTATTTACCTTAATATTTTTCTACTATGTACCAATCATTGTATTAAGCACTGCTATCCTAAAACTTGGGAAATATAATACCCAATTAGGGTGCTTTATATACATGATAAAATAGAGTGAAATGTAAGAAAAGTTTCTGATTCAGTAAGAGTGAACCATTTTTTAGACTGTATTTCCTGATCCTATATATGTGACAATAAAAGTCTTTTCAGATAGATATCTTAAAGATTGCCTTAAATTTTACCAAAATCAACTTTATAAAGAAAAATAATTTAGAAAATATGTTGTACAGCTCTGTGTTTTAAGTGAATATATTTTCCTTAGCTCTCTAAAGAGTTCATGAATACTTTCCCTGACTCATGGAACACATATAAACTTGACAGTGAACTGTGCAATATACTGCACATTTTGGAAGAAGTGTCATGAATTCAAAAACACAGGGTGCCACAACTCCACCAGCTGTGGAATTCCATGACTGAACTTGTGTCCTATTAATATCCCAAGAACTGCTTGAAGAGTCAACAGGCAAGAAAATGTGATTACATCAATGAAACTGGATAAGTTGTTTCACTAACTTTATTTCCTTAAATCGATTTTCATTTAAGCTCTCCAGTCAAAATTATCACAATAGTCTTTATGTTTGTGTTCGACTGCAGAAGTAGGTACTGGGGAATTAATTTTATTCTAAGTGATTATTTCCCAAGACCATAGAGTATTAGCAAAGAGATGCCAATCTGTTTTGTTTTGTTTTTTAATGTTTGGATTAAGTGTTTTGTCAGTCAACCTTCTTCCTTCAGGTGATCTCTCTCAGAAGACTGTGACTCTAATTGCATGAACGGCTATTTTATGAAAGGTTGATAAAATCAGCAAGTAACAAAATGTCTTCCATAAGACCATTAGCTGAATGAGTACAAGGAGTAAATAAGAACTTATCTGATGTTGACATAAGTATCTTGTCATAATCTGTTTTTCCAAACTTATTTGGAACCAGTGCATGTGAGTAAAACTAGCATAAGTCCTTTCAAAAATAAGAAATGAACTTACTACTTCATATGAATGAATGTATGCTGTCTCCTTTAAGGCAGTTTCACCAGCTCACATTTCACCTGTAATTGCTCATTATACAGAAAAAATATTAGATGGCACATTGGGAGAATGTACAAAGAAGCTTTTGGTGAAGAGAAATAAAGTTCAAAGATTTATAGAAATAATGGTACAAGAAAGGATGGATGTCTGGTAGAGAGAACTTACAATTTGGACATTGATAGATAGAAATACCTATGAAACACCTGTCATTTGATTTCTGTTCTGTTTACTGGATAAAAATGTGATTGCTAAAAGAAAAATCATTGATAAGAACATTAAGCAACCCAAAGGCAACATGGACAAACATATTGAGGTAGAAGAAAACGTTCCTCTACCCTTCTAGGGTCTTCTGGCTGGTCTAGGAATTAAATTGATACGAGACAGATTAACAGGAGAAAATCAAATTTAATTTCATACATATGGGAACCCCACATACATGAGAGGGTCAGAGACTCCACATACAAGAGAAGTTCAGAGACAGAAAGGTAAAATTAGATATGTATACCATCCTGAGGTAAGGAATGAGGGGTCTGGGGGCCTCAAGGATGGGAGGATCATTCTCAGGACAATAAAAAAAAAAGAGAGCAGATGTTGGGTAATTAGATGTTTGCCATGCCATATAGATTGGGCCATTTAGATAAAATTTATCTCTAGTAATAATTATTTTCTGGGAAAAATACCCTATTTAAATTATTCTAGGTAGATAAGAGAGGGGCAGTAGTTTCTCTTGAGCCTGCACTGTCTTGACTGCCTTTAGCTCAAAATAATTCACATGCCAAATAGTACATCTTTGGAGGCCTGTTCTGAACCACTACAAACACATGAATACTGAAGTCATCCAGGATGATGTCTAAACGTCCAAGACTGAGAGATTTACTAAAGCCTTCAATAGGTAATAGTGTGGGGCATGTCTGGGATAATGATTTGTTAGTATACAGTACTTCAAGGCTAATGAAGAATATGAACAAAATGTTTGGTACACTTGAAGAATTTTGAATTTTGTAATGAAGAATGTTGTCTTAGACATCTTCCTACATATAGTTTGGGTACAATTTTTATTTTGGTACCTCTCGCCCACACTAATTTTCAACTCTGATCATATTTGTGTATCACTTCAATCATTCTGATTTTTTCTAAAGAAATCTCTAGAGCCAGAACATAGAGAACCCATTTAATGGCAAATAGTAAGAGCTCAACTTAATCTTTAGAAAACGCTAGTGACTTTTTTTTTGTATGTCAGTTTCTTTGCCAGCCTCAAATTAGTTATTTCTAAGGACATTACAGGGCTCTGGCAGAAAAAGCACAGCAGTGTGAGAAATAGGAAGAGACAAAGGAAGTGACACCGATTCTTAAAAAACCACAGGGCTCTTTGATAGAACAAATTCAATGTAAGAAGCAAAATGATAGCATCTCCCCCACCCCTTATTTTTAACAAGTCCCTTGATAGATAACAGAAAGCTTTAATATGTCAGTCCATGGCAAAGAAAACATTCTAAAATCTATCCTTTTATTTTGCAACAAAAAATAGTTCTTTAGTCAAAGGGAAACTATGAAAGAACTGTCCGCTGACAGTAGTCCTCTTTAGAGAGCAAAAACTAAAAGTAATTGGGTGAGAGACACTGAGTGTGTGTGTGTGTGTGTGTGTGTGTGTGTGTGTGTGTGTGTGCGTGCGCATGCGTCCACGTGCGTGCACTCATGCAGGTGCCTGTACATTCACAGGCTCTAGTGAGAATGACTTGATAAGGCACAGGAAGAGAGAAGATTAAAAAAATTAAAAAGCTTGGCTATAAAAGAAACAAGTGAAAAAAAATAGAACAGTGCTCAAGACCTAGTGGTAAAATTCTTAGGATAATATTATGTCATAGAGACTAAATTAAAAAACACAAGTTTAAAAAAAGGAAAAAAAGAGAGGCTGAGATTGAGTTAATAAAATGACCTCAGCCTTTAATTTAAAAGGTGGATCTCTAGTTTGTTGAAGATTTATATGCTCTACTCTCACCACCTCTACCCAAAATGCCATATTTTGAAAAGAAATGTGTAGATAAGAATTTCCATGTTGTTAGTGAGGACAAGTCTCTGTTAGCATCTTTATTTCATGTGCTTGTTTCAGAAAAGTTTTCATTGTTAACCAATAGGTAAATCCAGTGTTTCACATTTTGGCTATGATGAGAAAAGTGTAGGAAAGGATGATTTGGTGAGGGCAAGTATGTGATAATGTCCTGAAAATAAAGGGACAGTGGTAAGATTGCTAGATAAAATATAGGACACCCAGTTAAATTTGAATTTCAGATAAACAACAAATACCATTGCACACAACATACTAATGCTAAAATATTATTCATTGTTTATCTGAAATTCAAATTTAACTGGGTGTACTGTATTTTTTTATTTGCTAAATCTGGCATCCTAGCCATGCGATGAGGTAAATGAGGGAACTGAATTAATTAGAAATATGAGAAGGCAGCATTGGTTTTCAGCATGGGATGACTCCAATTGAAGAGAAGTGGTATGTGCTGACTCATTTTTATCCACATAAAGATTAGTTACAATGGACAGAGACTCATATTTAATAGTATAATTTTACATTTATTCATGCAATTACATGATACATTTACTCTGGCAATGATACAGTTCATACAGTCATATGGTACATTAATCATACAGTATTCATGGCCTTAAGGGGTATTTTTATCAAAATTAATTCCATAATAAAGTTTAGTTTTGAGAACCAAGATACTATGCCAGACCAAATGGAAGTTGGCAGCCGCTAATTACATCATAGAGTTTGGACAGTATTACAGAAATATATTTTTTTTATCAGTATCTGTTCTCTTTGCTAAATTTGACACTATTAATTGCCTCCAGTATGTTACTGAAATACCTCATATCTCCAGCCAAGCTTGCTGTCTTCCTAGGCAGATTTAATTGGGTAATATATTCCTAAGATTGTCAAATATATAACTTATAAAAATATTCTTCTACTTTCCATTCAGCCTTCACATTTCCTAATTTAACACTCATTTTAATAAAAATAAATCCCTACATACCTTTCTTCCTAAAGTGTTGATGCTAGAAGTACATCCAGGCTTTCATTCTCTATTTTGCATTTATATTGTTGAATTTCCCTGATTTTACTGATTATATTCCTTGAACTTTCAATTATGAAGTAAAATTCTTATCTCATTAGGCATCTTTTTCTTGATTATTTCAAATCAACATAGGCTGTTACTGCCCTTACTATGGAGGAATCTATAATCAGATGTTTGACTCTCATTTTACATGAAAAAATACATTAGATTATTTAAGAGTAATTGGCTGTCTATAGGAACTTGAATGGCCTTAGCCACTTTCTCTCGTAACAATACATGACTATAATAATTTATGCTCTTGGTTTAGTGCCAGAGGGCCAGATTTATTGAAAGATCCCCCATCCCAAACCACTCCAGTCCCACTGGCTCACTAAAAATGTCCTCTTAGGTAAACAGTGGCAAACTGCTGTTGAACACCCACCCACCCAGTTTCTGCCCTCAACTATGGAAAAAATCACAAATTAGAACCAAAGAGAAAACATGAAAAAAACAAAATTCAGATTACCTGATTTCTAGTTAGATCATTCTATAAAATATAAACATTGGTCATTAATTCATCATGTAGGCTTATAGGACTAAAACCTAAAATGTCATTATATCTGATATGTGTCATTAGGCCAATGAATGCAGCACTTCTCAAAATGTAATGTGCTTAGGAATTACCTGGAGATCTTGTTAAATTTCAGGAAATGCTTTAGTGGCCTGGGACAAAACCTGGAGATTCTAAATTTCTAACAGTCTCCTGGGTGGTGTGACTGGTCCACAGACCACACTTGGAGTAGCAAGGGTCTAGAGCCACTGCTGTCCAACAGAAATACAATGCAAGAGCATGTGTAATTTAAAATTTTATAGTAGCCACAGTACAAAAGTAAAAAAGAAACAGTTGTGATTAATTTTATTAATATATTTTGTTTAACCCAGTACATCCAAAATATTATTTTACCATATAATCTACATAAAATATTAATAAGCTATTTTAACTTCCTTTTACCCTTATAGCATATCTCAGTTTTGACTAGCCACATTTCAAGTGTTCAATAGCCACATGTGGTTAGTAGCTACTATACTGGATAGCACAGATCTAAACCGTTCACAATAGGTTGCAATGTGTTGTCTTCTTCATCAGTAAGAGGGGCCTCCCACTTCCTAAAGTTTTGTTACATTAATGGAAAGAAATTCATTCTTATGTACCAACTGAAACCTCAGTCACTTTTTTTAACCTTATTTTAACACTTACTATTTTTTTCAATTTCTGATGGAACTAGAAAACAAATGTTTAGTATCTTTCTTATTAAAAAAAATCACTTCATGTGCTTAAATAAGAATAAGAGATAATGCTAATTCTTAGTATATTTCACTTTCCTTAGTGCCCTATATATAAACTAATGTAATTATCTCAGTAATGCTTTGAGGTAGATACTACTTTACCAACTTTACTTTAGAGTTGAGGAAAGTGAGGTAAGGAGACATAGAGTAACTTTCTTGAAATCACACACATAGTAAGTGGCATAACCAAGTTTAAACTATGGCAGTCTGTCTTCAAGGTTCTTGATTCTGACTATTACATTTGCTTACATATCTGGAGAGCATATTCAGTTCATTAATTAAGGTGAAATATTATTTGATGAATACATTTGCATGTTGGGAAAACATTCCATCAAATAGACTTGAAGATGTTAATGCAACAAGTTGGATATTACACAAATATTTTTATTTACTGTTTTTTGTGTGGAAGCTGCTTTGATTTGTCTTAGATAATTCATTGCTAAAGACTGTCCATTATAATTAAGATAAAATTCTTGCCCAAGAACTTTGATTTATTAACAATTTTCTACCTTTTCTTTTGATTTGATTCAGACTATAGCATGCCACAGTACAGCCAAGTAAGTAGTGGTAAAAAAAATATCTATCTGGATCAAGATGGTGATATAGGTTGTTTCTGGCTTCAGTCCCCCTCACACCAAAACCAACTAGCAACTATCTACAGAGAAGACACCATTGTGAAAATCCCAGAACCCAGGGTTGAGGCTGAACCTGCCCTCCCAACACTGCCCCAGACCACAGAGACCAAGAAGAAATGCATTAGAACGGTATAAAGAATGGCTACACTCTGACCACATCACCTCTCTCCCAGATAGCCACAGTGAAATATTGGGAGCGCCCACATGGGCTTATGGTTCCTCTGGTGGGAAAAAGAGACAAAGGTGGCCATCCAGCTGCACCATCATTGGAGTTGCTTCCTGGGAGGCCCATTCATGTCTCACCTCATAGGGATTATGGGGAGAATCCATGTGGTTTGACCACTGGAGCTCAGGATAAGATGGATAAAGGGGGAAGGGCTTATAGCAATGAGTGCTTAAATCTTGGCAGACTGAGTTCCTCCTTGCAGTGGCACCCAAGTAGAGAGCCTAACTAACAGCTCTACACACCTGTGGAGCCAAGCCAGCAGTTCCATCTGACCAGGGAGCTTGGTGAGTAGCTCTGCTAGATTTGGATCCCTAGCCATCAAGCCCTAATAGGCATAGAGTAAATTCTAGAGCCCCACTCAGGAAGGGAAGGAAATTTGCAGCTCTGCCTAACTACTGAGTATAGCCTCCAGTCCCACCCAACAAGGAGGCCTCTCCAGAAAATCCAGGCAACCACGGAGCACACCCTATAGCCACAATTGGGCAGGGAACCAAGCTGGAAGTCCCATCCAACTTTTTCCAGCCAGCAGCATTACCCTCCCCCCAACCCCAAGTTTATAGCTCAGGCAGTGGCCTTGTCCTAATAGAAACACTATTACCAAGCCCCACCTGCCCAAGAACTCTATCATCTGTCCTGTTCAGAACCCCAAGCTAAGCTGACTCATGAAGGGCTGTCTCTGCTATAGCAAAACTGTAAAGTTTGGAAGAGGAAACTGCTTACTCAAATGCCCAAATATGAATGCAAGGAGTCAAGGATTAAAAAGAATCAGGTAAACAAGATACTACCAAAGGATACTAATAAAACACCAATAACTGACCCCAAAGAAATGGAGATCTATGAACTGAAAAAGAATTAAGAATAATCCTCTTAAAGAAGTTAACTATAAGAACACAAAGACAGATAACTAAATGATATAAGGAAAGCAATGCATGAAGAAAATGAGATCAACAAATAAACAGAAACCATGAAAAAAGAAAAATCTAAGAGTTGTAGAATATAATGTCTGAAGAATTCAATAGAGAGCATCAAGAACAGACTCAGCCAAGCAGAAGAAAGAATCAATGAACTAGAAATAAGCAACAATAATATAAGAGTTGGAGACTTTGAAACCTCTACTCTGAACAATGGATTGATCATCCAGACAGAGAATCAATAAGGAAAAAAGCAGATTTGAATAACACTGTAGGTCAAATGGACCTAACAAACATACAAAACAGTCCAACAATAGCAAAACACACATTCTTCTCAAGTGCACATGGAACATCTTCTAAGATAGAGCATATGTAGTCCACAAAACAAATCTTACCAAATTAGAAAGACTGAAATCATACCAAGTTATTTTTCCTGAGCACAGTGGCTTGAAACTAGATACGAGTAACAAGTGGAAAACTAGAAAATTCATAAATACATGGAAATTAAATAACACTCCTGAACAACAAATGGATCAAAGAAGAAACAAACAAAATTAAAAAAATTTTTGAGACAATGTAAATTGAAACACAAAATGCCAAAAACAAATGGGGTGCAGAAAAAGCAGTTATAAGAGGGAAGTTTATACCTATAAAAACATACATCAAGAAAAAAGAAAGATCTCAAACAGAAAACCTTTCTTATGTACCTCAAGGAAGTAAAAACAGAACAAAATAAGTCCAAATTTAGCACAAGAAAAAAATAATAACAATTAAAGCGGAAATAAATGGAATAGCGATCAGAAGAACAATAGAAAAGATCAATGAAACTGAGTTGGTTCTTTGAAAAAATAAACAAAATTGACAAATCTTTAGCTAGACTAGCCATGAAAAATAGAGAAAAAAACCCAAATATATAAAATTATAAATGAAAAAGGATACATTAAAACTTATGCCACAGAAACACAAAGGATCATAAGAAACTACTATGAGCAATTATACACCAACAAACTGGACCACCTAGAAGAAATGGAAAATATCTAGAAATATACAACCTACCAAGACTGAATCATGAAGAAAAGAAGTCTGAAGAGACCCCCCCAAAAAACATAAGGAATTTGAATTGGTCATCAAAAACCTCCCCAACAAATGAAAGCCCAGGGACAGGTGGTCTCACTGGTGAATTTTACCAAACAATTAAAGAATAATTAATGCCAATCTTTCTCAAACTCTTCCTAAAAATTGAAGAGGAGGAACACTACTAAACTCACTTTATGAGGCCAGCATTACCCTGATACCAAAGCCAGATAGGAGCCCTATAAGAAAAGAATCTGCAGGTCAACATCCCTGATGAATATAGAAGCAAATATTCTCAGCAAAATACTAGCAAACCAAATTCAGCAGTGCATTAAAAGGATCATATACCATGATCAAGTGGGATTCACCCCTGGAATGCAAGGATGCTTCAACATATGAAAATCAAAAAATGTGATGTATCACATTAATAGAATGAAATAAAAAGTTATATGATCATTTCAATACATACAGAAAAAGAATTTGACAAAATTCAACATCCATTTAAGATAAAAATATCATAACAAATTGGGTATAGAAGAAATGTTCCTCAACATAATGAAGGTCATATATGACAAGTCCACAGCTAACATTATACTCAATGGTGAGAGGTTGAAAGCTTTTCCTTTAAGATTAGTAACAAGACACTATTCCTATTCAACACAGTACTGAAAGTTCTAGCCAGAGCAATCAGGTATGAACAGAAAGAAAAGACATCCGAATCAGAAAGGAAAATTAAAATTGTCTCTATTTGCAGATGACATGATTATATATATAAAAGATCTTAAAGACTCTACCAAAAACTATTAGAACAAATAAATAAATTCAGTAAAGGTTTATGATACAAAATCAACATACAAAATTCAGTAGTGTTTCTATAAACTAATAATGGATGATCTGAAAAAGAAAACAATTCCATCTACAATAGCACAAAAATAATAAAATACTTAGCAATATATTTAACCAAGGAGTTGAAAGAACTCTACACTGAAAACTATAAGATGTTGATGACAGTAATTGAAAAGGAAACAAATAATTGAAAGATATTCCATACTCATGGATTAGAAGAAGTAATATTGTTAAAATGTCCATACTACCCAAAGCCATCTATAGATTCATAGCAATTCCTATGAAAATTCCAATGTAATTTTTTAAAGAAATAGAAAACACAATCCTAACATTTGTATGAAAACACAAAGACCCCAGTTAGCCAAAGCAATAGTGAGAAAGAACAAACCTGAAGTCATCACACTTTGTGGTTCCAAACTATATTACAAAGCTACAGTAAATAAAACAGTATGGTATGACATAAGACACATCAACAGTGGAACAGAATTTAGAGCTCAGAAATAAACTCATGTGTATATGGTAAACTAATATTTGACATGGAGCCAAGAATACTCAATGGAGAAGAGATAGTCTCTTCAACAAATGGTATGGAGAAAATTGGATATTCACATGTAAAAGAATGCAAGCAGACCCCTATCTTACACCACTCATAAAAATTAATTCAAAATGGATTAAAGACTTAACTGTAAGACCTGAAGCCATAAATCTCATAGAAGAAAACATAGGAAAAAATCTCCTTGATGTAGCTCTTGGCAATGATTTTTTTTTAGAGATGACATCTAACACACAAGCAATAAAATAAAAAAATAAACAACTGGGAGTAAATAAAACTAAAAAGCTTTTGCACAGCAATCAAAATTATCAAAATGAAAAGGCAACCTATGGAATAATAGGAAGTATTTGAAAACTGGATATCTTACGAGGTATTAATATCCAAAATGTATAAGAAACTCATAAAACTCAATAGCACAAAAAAACAAATAATTCAATTTATAAGAATGGGCAGAGGATCTAAATACATTTTTCCAAAGAAGAAATACAAATGGCCAACAGGTACATGAAAAGGTGCTCAATATTGCTAATAATCAGGTTAATGCAAGTCAAAACCACAATGAGATATCACCTCACATTGGTTAGGATGGCTTTTATTGCAAAGACAGGAGATAACAAGTGTTGGTGCAGGTATGGCAAAAAGGGAACACTTGGCATGGTTGGCTGAATGTAGAAATGGTACACTTTGAAAACAGTATGGAGGTTCCTGAAAAAATTAAAAATAGGACTACCATATGATCCAGCAACTCCACTTTTGGTATATATCTGAAGGAAATGAAATCACTCTGTTGAAGATGTGTCTGCACCCCCATGTTTATTGCAACATTTTTTACAATAGCCAAGGCATGAATACAACATAAGTGTCCATAGATGGATTAATGGATAAAGAAAGTGTGATATATGTATGTATGTATATATATATATATACATACATACATACATATATATATATATATATATAGAGAGAGAGAGAGAGAGAGAGAGAGGGAGAGAATACTCTTCAGACATAAAAATGAAGGAAATATTGCCATTTGTGACAACCTGAGTCGACCTCAAGGGCATTATGCTAAATGAAATAAGTCAAACAGAGAAAGACAAATGCTGTATGATTTAACTTTACATGCTGAATCTTAAAAAAAAAAAAAAAAAAATCACAGATACTGAGCAGATTGGTCATTGCCAGAGATGGGAGAGGGCTGGGAAGTGGGTGAGGGTCATCAAAAGGTACAAGTTTCTAGTTATAAGATAAATAATTTCTGGGAATGTAATATACAGCACAATGACTATAACAATACTGCATCTTATATTTGAAAGTTCTAAGAGAGTAGATCTTAAAGTTCTCATCACAAGAAAAAATTTGTAACTATGTGAGGTGATGAATATTAACTTATCATAGTAATCATTTTGAAATATATATGTATATCAAGGCATTATGTTGTACCCCTTAAGCTTACACAATTTATATGTCAATTATATCATAGTAGAACTGGAGAAAACATCTATGTCTATCTCTGTATCTCTCTGTGTCTCTCTGTTTATGTATGTATGTATGTATTTTAATTAACTTTTATGCTTAAGGGGGTAGGCAGGTGGATTCACAAAGGAGTTTACACTATCTGATGTGGAATTCAATGTATGTAGGGAGAACACTTAAGACAATGATATTTAAAAATAGGTAGGGTAGGATCCTAGAGGGGAAGATGGCAGAAGAGTAAGACGTGGAGATTACCTTCCTCCCCACAGATACACGAGAAATACATCTACACGTGGAACTCCTAAAGAACACCTATTGAACGCTGGCAGAAGACCTCAGACCTCCCAAAAGGCAAGAAACTCCCCACGTACCTGGGTAGGGCAAAAGAAAAAAAAAACAGAGACAAAAGAATAGGGATGGGACCTGCACCAGTGGGAGGGAGCTGTGAAGGAGGAAAGGTTTCCACACACTAGGAAGCCCCTTCGCGGGCCGAGACTGCGGGTGGCGGAGGGGGGAAGCTTCGGAGCCGCGGAGGAGAGCACAGCCACAGGGGTGTGGCGGACAAAGCAGAGAGATTCCTGCACAGAGGATCGGTGCCGACTGGCACTCACTAGCCCGAGAGGCTTGTCTGCTCACCTGCCGGGGCTGGTGGGGGCTGGGAGCTGAGGCTCGGGCTTCAGTCACATTGCAGGGAGAGGACTGGCAGCGTGAACAAAGCCTGCAGGGGTTACTGCACCACGGCTAACAGGGAGGGAGTCTGGGAAAAAGTCTGGAGCTACTGAAGAGGCAAGAGACTTTTTCTTGCCTCTTTGTTTCCTGATGCGTGAGGAGAGGGGATTAAGAGCGCTGCTTAAAGGAGCTCCAGAGACAGACGCGAGCTGTGGATATCAGCACGGACCCCAGAGACGGGCATGCGATGCTAAGGCTGTTGCTGCCACCACCAAGAAACCTGGGTGCGAGCACAGGTCACTATCCACACCTCCCCTCCCGGGAGCCTGTGCAGCCCGCCACTGCCAGGATCCCGTGATCCAGGGACAACTTCCCTGGGAGAACGCACGGCGCGACTCAGGCTGGTGCAATGTCCCGCTGGCCTCTGCCGCCGCAGGCTCGCCCCACATTCCGTGCCCCTCCCTCCACCTGGCCAGAGTGAGCAAGAGCCCCCAAATCAGCTGCTCCTTTAACCCCGTCCTGTCTCAGTGAAGAAAAGACGCCCTCAGGTGGCCTACATGCAGAGGCGGGGTCAAATCCAAAGCTGAACCTCAGGAGCTGTGCGAACAAAGAGAAAGGGAAATTTCTCCCAACAGCCTCAGGAGCAGCGGATTACATTTCCACAATCACTTTGATGTACCCTGCATCTGTGGAATACCTGAATAGACGACAAATCATTCTAAATTGAGGAGGTGGACTTTGAGAGAAAGATATATTATTTTTTCCTCTTTTCCTCTTTTTTTGAGTGTGTGTGTGTATGCCTGTGTGTGAGATTTTGTCTGTAAAGCTTTGCTTTCACAATTTGTCCTAGGGTTCTGTCCATCTGTTTTATTGTGTTTTTTTTTAACTTAAAAAAAAATTTTTTTTCTTAGGGGCTTCCCTGGTGGCACAGTGGTTGAGAGTCCGCCTGCCAATGCAGGGGACACGGGTTCGTGCCCCGGTCCGGGAAGATCCCACATGTCGCGGAGCAGCTGGCCCTGTGAGCCATGGCCGCTGAGCCTGCACGTCCGGAGCCTGTGCTCCACAATGGGAGAGGCCACAACAGTGAGAGGCCCACATACCGCAAAAAAAAAAAAAAAATTTTTGTCTTAGTAATTTTTTTAAAATTTCTTATATTAATAACTTTATTTTATATTATCTTACTTTATTTTATTTTATTTTACCTCCTTCCTTCCTTCCTTTTTCTTTCTTTCTTTCTTTTTCTTTCCTTTCTCTCCCTTCCTCCCTTCCTCCCTTTCTTTCTTTCTTCCTTCCTTCCTTCCTTCCTTTCTTTCTTTCTACTTTTTCTCCCTTTTATTCTGAGCTGTGTGGATGAAAGGCTCTTGGTGCTCCAGCTAGGAGTCAGTGCTGTGCCTCTGAGGTGGGAGAGCCAACTTCAGGACACTGGTCCACAAGACACCTCCCAGCTACACGTAATATCAAATGGCAAAAATCTCCCAGAGATCTCCATCTCAACACCAACACCCAGCTTCACTCAATGACCAGAAAGCTACAGTGCTGGACACCCTATGCCAAACAACTAGCAAGACAGGAACACAACCCCACCCATTAGCAGAGAGGCTGCCTAAAATCATAATATGGACACAGACACCCCCAAACACACCAACACACGTGGACCTGCCCACCAGAAAGACAAGATCCAGCCTCATCCACCAGAACACAGGCACTAGTCCCCTCCACCAGGAAGCCTACACAACTCACTGAACAAACTTTAGTCACTGGGACCAGACACCAAAAACAATGGGAACTACGAACCTGCAGCCTGCAAAAAAGGAGACCCCAAACACTGTAAGATAAGCAAAATGAGAAGACAGAAAAACACACAGCAGATGAAGGAGCAAGGCAAAACCCCACCAGACCTAACAAATGAAGAGGAAATACACAGTCTACCTGAAAAAGAATTCAGAATAATGATAGTAAAGATGATCCAAAATCTTGGAAATAGAATAGAGAAAATGCATGAAACATTTAACAAGGACCTAGAAGAACTAAAGAGCAAACAAACAGAGACAGAAAAATACACAGCAGATGAAGGAACAAGATAAAAACCCACCAGACCTAACAAATGAAGAGGAAATAGGCAGTCTACCTGAAAAAGAATTCAGAATAATGATAGTAAAGATGATCCAAAATCTTGGAAATAGAATAGAGAAAATGCAAGAAACAGTTAACAAGGACCCAGAAGAACTAAAGAGGAAACAAGCAATGATGAAAAATACAATAAATGAAATTAAAAATACTCTAGAAGGGATCAATAGCAGAATAACTGTGGCAGAAGAACAGATAAGTGACCTGTAATACAAAATAGTGGAAATAACTACTGCAGAGCAGAATAAAGAAAAAAGAATGAAAAGAACTGAGGACAGCCTCAGAGACCCTCTGGGACAACATTAAACACACCAACATTCAAATTATAGGGTTCCCAGAAGAAGAAGAGAAAAAAAAGAAAGGGACTGAGAAAATATTTGAAGAGATTATAGTTGAAAACTTCCCTAATGTGGGAAAGGAAATAGTTAATCAAGTCCAGGAAGCACAGAGAGTCCCATACGAGATAAATCCAAGGAGAAACATACCAAGACACATATTAATCAAACTATCAAAAATTAAATACAAAGAAAACATATTAAAAGCAGCAAGGAAAAAATAACACACAAGGGAATCCCCATATGGGTAACAGCTGATCTTTCAGCAGAAACTCTGCAAGCCAGAAGGGACTGGCAGGACATATTTAAAATGATGTAGGAGAAAAACCTACAACCAAGATTACTCTACCCAGCAAGGATCTCATTCAGATTCAACAGAGAAATTAAAACCTTACAGACAAGCAAAAGATAAGAGAATTCAGCTTTACAACAAATGCTAAAGGAACTTCTCTAGGCAGGAAACACAAGAGAAGGAAGAGGCCTACAATAACAAACCCAAAACAATTAAGTAAATGGTAATAGGAACATACACATAGGAACATATATATCAATAATTACCTTAAATGTAAATGGATTAAATGCTCCCACCAAAAGACATGCACTGGCTGAATGGATACAAAAACAAGACCCATATAGATGCTGTCTACAAGAGACCCACTTCAGAGCTAGGGACACATACAGACTGAAAGTGAGGGGATGGAAAAAGATATTCCATGCAAATGGAAAACAAAAGAAAGCTGGAGTAGCAGTTCTCATATCAGACAAAATGACTTTAAAATAAAGACTATTACAAGAGACAAAAAAGGACACTACATAATGATCAAAGAATCGCTCCAAGAAGAAGATATAAAAATTGTAAATATTTATGTACCCAACATATGAGCACATCAATACATAAGGCAAATACTGAAAGCCATAAATGGGGAAAGCGACAGTAACACAATCATAGTAGGGGACTTTAACACCCCTCTTTCACCAATGGAAAGATCATCCAAAATGAAAATAAATAAGGAAACACAAGCTTTAAATGATACATTAAACAAGATGGAATTAATTGATATTTACAGGACATTCCATCCAAACAAAACAGAATACACATTTTTCTCAAGTGCTCATGGAACATTCTCCAGGACAGATCATATCTTGGGTCACAAATCAAGCCTTGGTAAATTTAAGAAAATTGAAATCGTATCAAGTATCTCTTCTGACCACAATGCTATGAGACTAGATATAAACTACAGGAAAAGGTCTGTAAAAAATACAAACACATGGAGGCTAAACAATACACTACTTAATAACGAAGTGATCATTGAAGAAATCAAAGAGGAAATCAAAAAATACCTAGAAACAAATGACAATGGAGACACGACGACCCAAAATCTATGGGATGCACCAAAAGCAGTTCTAAGAGGGAATTTTATAGCAATACAATCCTACCTTAAGAAACAGGAAACATCTCAAATAAACAACCTAACCTTGCACCTAAAGCAATTAGAGAAAGAAGAACAAAAAAACCTCAAAGTTAGCAGAAGGAAAGAAATCATAAAGATCAGATCAGAAATAAATGAAAAAGAAATGAAGAAAATGAGAGCAAAGATCAATAGAACTAATAGCTGGTTCTATGAGAAGATAAACAAAATTGATAAACCATTAGCCAGACTCATCAAGAAAAAAGAGAGAAGACTCAAATCAATAGAATTAGAAATGAAAAAGTAGAAGTAACAACTGACATTGCAGAAATACAAAGGATCAAGAGAGATTACTACAAACAACTCTGTGCCAATAAAATGGACAACCTGGAAGAAATGGACAAATTCTGAGAAATGCACAACCTGCCAAGACTGAACCAGGAAGAAATAGAAAATATGAAGAGACCAATCACAAGTAATGAAATTGAAACTGTGATTAAAAATCTTCCAACAGGTCTTCCCTGGTGGCGAAGTGTTTGAGAGTCCGCCTGCCGATGCAGGGGACACGGGTTCATGCCCCGGTCCGGGAAGATCCCACATGTCGCAGAGCAGCTGGACCTGTGAGCCATGGCCGCCGAGTCTGCGCGTCTGGAGTCTGTGCTCCGCAATGGGAGAGGCCACAACAGTGAGAGGCCCACATACCTCAAAAAAAAATCTTCCAACAAACAAAAGCCCAGGATCAGATGGCTTCACAGGCAAATTCTATCAAACATTTAGAGAGGAGCTAACACCTGTCCTTCTCAAACTCTTCCAAAATACAGCAGAGGGAGGAACATTCCCAAACTCATTCTTGGAAGCCACCAGCACCCTGATACCAAAACCAGACAAATATGTCACAAAGAAAGAGAAGTACAGGCCAATATCACTGATGAACATAGATTCAAAAATGCTCAACAAAATACTAGCAAACAGAATCCAACAGCACATTAAAAGGATCATACACCATGATCAGGTGGGGTTTATTCCAGGAATGCAAGGATTCTTCAATATATGCAAATCAATCAACGTGATGCACCATATTAACAAACTGAAGGAGAAAAACCATATGATCATCTCAATAGATGCAGAGAAAGCTTTTGACAAAATTCAACACCCAGTTATGGTAAAAACCCTACAGAAAGTAGACATAGAGGGAACTAAACTCAACATAATGAAGGCCATATATGACAAACCCACAGCCAACATCATCCTCAATGGTGAAAAACTGAAACCATTTCCACTAAAATCAGGAACAAGACAAGGTTGTGCACTCTCACCACTCTTATTCAACATAGTTTTGGAAGTTTTAGCCACAGCAATCAGAGAAGAAAAAGAAATAAAAGGAATCCAAATCGGAAAAGTAGAAGTAAAGCTGTCACTGTTTGCAGATGACATGATACTATACATAGAGAATACTAAAGATGCTACCAGAAAACTACTAGAGCTAATCAATAAATTTGGTAAAGTTGCAGGATACAAAATTAATGCACAGAAATCTCTGGCATTCTTATACACGAATGATGAAAAATCTGAAGGAGAAATTAAGAAAACACTCCGATTTACCACTGCAACAAAAAGAATAAAGTATCTTGGAATAAACTTACCTAAGGAGACAAAAGACCTGTATGCAGAAAATTATAAGACACTGATGAAAGAAATTAAAGATGATACAAATAGGTGGAGAGATATACCATGTTCTTGGATTGGAAGAATCAGCATTGTGAAAATGACTCTACTACCCAAAGCAATCTACAGATTCAATGCAATCCCTATCAAAATACCAGTGGCATTTTTTCACAGGAGTAGAACAAAAAATTTCTCAATTTGTATGGAAACACAAAAGACCCCGAATAGCCAAAGCAATCTTGAGAACGAAAAATGGAGCTGGAGGAATCAGGCTCCCTGACTTCAGACTATACTACAGAGCTACAGTAATCAAGAGAGTATGGTACTGGCACAAAAACATAAATATAGATCAATGGAAAAGGATAGAATGCCCAGAGATAAACCCATGCACATATGGTCACCTTATCTTTGATAAGGAGGCAAGAATATACAGTGGAGAAAAGACAGCCTCTTCAATAAGTGGTGCTGGGAAAACTGGACAGGTGCAGGTAAAAGTATGAAATTAGAATACTACCTAACACCATACACAAAAATAAACTCATAATGGATTAAAGACCTAAATGTAAGGCTAGACACTACCAAACTCTTAGAGGAAAACATAGGCAGAACACTCTATGACATAAATCACAGCAAGATCCTTTTAGACCCACCTCCTAGAGAAATGGAAATAAAAACAAAAATAAACAAATGGGACCTAATGAAACTTAAAAACTTTTGCAAAGCAAAGGAAACCATAAACAAGACAAAAAGACAACCCTGAGAATGGGAGAAATGAAGCAACTGACAAAGTATTTTCAAATGAAGCAACTGACAAAGGATTAATCTCCAAAATTTACAAGCAGCTCATGTAGCTCAATAAGAAAGAAAAACAAACAATGCAATTCAAAAATGGGCAGAAGACCTAAATAGACATTTCTCCAAAGAAGATATACAGATTGCCAACAAACACATGAAAGAATGCTCAACATCATTAATCATTAGAGAAATGCAAATCAAAACTACAATGAGATATCATCTCACCCTGGTCAGAATGGTCATCATCAAAAAATCTACAAACAATAAATGCTGGAGAGCATGTGGAGAAAAGGAAACACTCTTGCCCTGTTGGTCAGAATATAAATTGATACAGCCAGTATGGAGAACAGTACGGAGGTTCCTTAAAAAACTAAAAATAGAACTGCCATATGACCCAGCAATTCCACTACTGGACATATACCCTGAGAAAACCGTAATTCAAAAAGCGTCATGTACCTAAATCTTCATTGCAGCTCTATTTACAATAGCCAGGACATGGAAGCAACCTAAGTGTCCATCAACAGATGAATGGATAAAGAAGATGTGGCACATATATACAATGGAATATTACTCAGCCATAGAAAGAAATGAAATTGATTTATTTGTAGTGAGGTGGATGGACCTAGAGTCTGTCATACAGAATGAAGTAAGTCAGAAAGAGAAAAACAAATACCGTATGCTAACACATATATATGGAATCTAAGGAAAAAAAAAGAGGTCATGATGTACCTAGGAGTAAGACAGGAATGAAGACACAGACCTATTAGAGCATGGACTTGAGGATATGGGGAGGGGGAAGGGTAAGCTGTGACAAAGTGAGAGAGTGGCATGGACATATATACACTACCAAACGTAAAATAGATAGCTAGTGGGAAGCAGCCGCATAGCAGAGGGAGATCAGCTAGGTGGTTTGTGACCACCTAGAGGGGTGGGATGGGGGGGGTGAAAGGGAGGGAGACGCAAGAGGGAAGAGATATAGTAACATATGTATATGTATAACTGATTCACTTTGTTATAAAGCAGCAACTAACACACCATTGTAAAGCAATTATACTCCAATAAAGATGTTAAAAAAAAAGAATAGATTTTGTGCACGTGGGTCTGAAACAAAGGAGAGAACTAACAAGCTACAGAATTGAAAAGTTACAGAAATTCCCTTTAAGGGTTTCCTTACTTTCTTACTATCCCCTGACTCAACCTGTATTATTTATACAATGAAAATAAGCAATGATAATATACTCCTGTCACATACCAAATGCTGGTATATGCCTTTAAATTCTCGCAACTCAAATTTATTGGTTTAGAAACCCAGCAGCCTCAGAAGCTCAAAGAGCGATGTGAAGAGAGTGTTTTTACCTCTCTGTATTTAAAATATATTTTGAATTGTAATCCTTTTTCTATCATCAGTTACTTGTCTCACTATTCACTTTAACAGCAAATTTATTCTAGGGCGTTGAAGACAGAATTTTTACACAGCTTAACCCCTATGGGGTATAAATGATGTGAGAGCCTCATTATTTTAATGTTAACAGAACTCTGGGGGTGATTGGAGTGAAGCTTTTTGACAGAAGTCTGTGTTTAACAGTTCTTACAAACCTAGGTTTTCAGCATGCATCACATTCACCATGTTTCCCATAGCTACCTTTTGTTTTGCTTTTCCTACTTTTGCTAATTATGGGTGTTTCCTACCAAACAGACTGAGTTGTTTTTGATTCTTCCTTATTGTTACTCAATATCCATACATTATAAAGGCCTGCTTCTTTAACCCCTACGATGCCTTTTTTTCTGTAATCTAGTTTTCATCTGTACAGCTACCACTGTATATTGAGTGTAAAATTCTTCTCCTGTAAACCATTGCTATACAGCCTACTGCTTAGACTTCCTGCTTCCAAGTTTTTCATTCTAAACTACGCTATACTGATCAGTTCAAGCTTCATCAAATATAGCTGAGAGCAGAGCATTCTCCTGCCCCCTAACCTTCTCTGTTCTTTCCTAGTCATAAATCTTTTGTTGTCTCTCTTCTGAACTCCCATAAAGTGTTTTAATCTCTTATAGCACACACAACACTACATTACTGTGCTTTTTGTACATGCTTTATCTTCCTGCTGCAGTGATTGGAATATTGTCTTACACACAGTAGGGATTTGTTAAATATTGTTGAATAGATGAATCTACGGATAAATGTACACTCATCATCATATAGAGGCATGATTGTTTTTCTTTTATTTAGATAACTTGTCTTGTGAACCTACATTACTAAATAAGAAATCTAGATGGTCTGGTGAGTATATAATAGTCCAAAATTAAATCCTACATGTAAGCAAAGCAGAAAGTTCCTTATGTGAAGAGTTATTAGGATCTGTGAAAAAGGACTTTATCCAATTCTCACTTCACCTCTTTCAAAAAATTCAAAAACTCAAACTGCTGTGGAAGTCAGTTCTGAAGATTTATTTATGTACATGAGGGGTTTCCTATGAACTCAGAACCAAAAGTAACAGACCTCATGTTTTTTGTTTGTGTTATTTTTCTTATCCCCACATTGACGATATTGACTGCTTACATTTGCCGTGCACTTAATTTGATTCTGGCAGACAAATCTTGATTTTTTTTGGCTCATAGGTAATTTCATTTCTTATTTTTAATGTTTCAAGTACCACAATAATTAGATTTATGATTACAATACAAATGTAAAACCTTTAATGCTACTCAAAAAAGCATATTCTTTTTGAGTAAAGTGTCCTATAGTTTTCTCAGTTCATTCATTTCCCAAAGGGACTAGCTCATTACGGTAGAGAGCCATGTATTAAGAGAATTCCTTATGAATAAATATTGCCCTCAATTTCAAAGGTCCTTAACTGAAGGATGAACTTCAAAATATTAATAAATCCCTTGAAACTGTATATAGGCATGTGCCTATCTGTGTTTCTCCATGCCAGTTTAGGAAAAAAAGTCATAATTTCTATCACATTTTCAAATGGTTTTATGACTTACACATTGTTAAGAATTCTCTAAAAACAAGAGATTTTGGAATTTTGATCCTGAGGACCAATTCAGGAAATATAGACTAGAAATATACATCTCTACCAAAGTGTAACGAGTTAAAAATAAATATTAAACAAAGAACTTAATAATTATCTCCACCAACCCTGTGTTCAATATGGAAGTCCTGTGATTCAGTCTGTTCTCACTGTGTCACTCATTCATTTATTTTATATCTATTCTTGACATGCATATCCTTTATTAGGCACTGGGATATTCATAGAGGAAGAAGAAAAGAGATAAGTGGTGCTTTTTCTTCACTGATTCTATAAAATGCATCCACACTTAAGACCATCTTTTCCTACTTTTTGAACCCAATAAATTGTTTAATTCAGTGTTCATATACTACAAAGTCTGTTTCTTTGGACGAAAATTAAACAGATTTTTTTTAAAGTGAGCTAATAGTAGAGTGAACTGAAGAAACATTTCCTTTTTCATTATACTCTCCTGTACTTAGAAGAACCTATAAATTAGTCTATGTAAGTATGCTCTTATGAGAGCCTATAGGGATATTACTAATGAATAACTCCTCAGTAATCTATGTTTAAGATACCTTAGTGGGTGCAAAAAAAACTGACTCTCATTATATGCTGTATCTATAGCAAAGATAATCTGGGAAGTAACTGCCAAATTGAAATAATAAAAAGCAAGATCACTCTTACAAATTTTCTCTCTGGATTTAGAAGTACTGTTACAGACTTATACCAACATATTGATATCAAAACTAAGGTAAAGAGAAGCACTGCCAGTGAAGTTTTCTCCCATGCTTTGTTTACTCTAAAGGAATCTATTATTTTCCATTAAGGTTGGACATTTAATCATTAAAACTGCAATTCTTACGAGTGCCTCTATGCTATGCTCATTCTATATTTCATAATAAAAGTTATTTTTCTTTTCCCAAACCTTTTTTTTCTATCAAGGACAATTCAAGACATCTTCTCTGAGAGGTAGCATTTGAGAAGAGACCTATAGGGTGCAGGAAAATAAACTTTATGGTTACCTAAGGGAAGACCATTGCAGTGTTGACTCAAAGAAAAACACACAACATAAGAGTTGTGAGTCCTTAAATTACTTTATTTCTCTACTATATTTAGAACCAGTGACCCCTTCATCCTTCTTGAAACATTCGGTCATTTGAAGGTGTAGCAATGATGAGACATATATTTTCCTACTGCCACTAGCTCTTTCATTCAGAATAGAAGTATATGGGATCAGGAAAAAGAGCCTGAATTGTTCCCACAGCACAATGTTCCCAGAGAACTAATTGTAGCCCACCTACACACATTACTCCTGCCAGCTGGATGTTCCATGTTTCAAGACAGACCAGAAATCAGACCCCTGCTGATTCCCTCCAGGAAAAAATGGAAGATAACTGCAAGAGGCAATAGCAGTTAAGAAGAGCTAGAGAGCCACCTGATCTATTAGATTTCTGAATCCCAGGGAACACTGACTTCTGTGTTTTCCTGCAAAATGCATCTCAGGTCCTCTCTTTACTCCTTCCCACTACACTACATGCAGATATTCCCACCAGTATCCTCTGCAGAATAAGACAATTTCTGCTGTGAAAAAAGTTACATGTGCATTTAAGACAACCCACTGAATGGGACAAAATATTTGCAAATGATGCAACTGACAAAGGATTAATTTCCAAAATATACAAACAGCTCATACAGCTCAATATCAAAAACAAACAAACAAACAAACAACCCAGTCAAAAAAATGGGCAGAAGACCTAAATAGACATTTCTCCAAAGAAGACATACAACTGGCCAACAGGCACATGAAAAGATGCTCAAATCACTAATTATTAGAGAAATGCAAATCAAAACTACAATGAGGTATCACTTCACTCTGGTCAGAATGGCCATCATCAAAAAACCTACAAATAATCAATGCTGGAGAGGGTGTGGAGAAAAAGGAAGCCTCCATACACTGTTTGTGGGAATGTAAATTGGTACAGCCACTATGGAGAACACTATGGAGGTTCCTTACAAAACTAAAAATAGAGTCACCATATGACCCTGCAATACCACTCCTGGGCATATATCCGGAGGAAACCATAATTCAAAAAGATACATGCACCCCAATGTTCATTGCTGCACTTTTTACAATAGCCAAGACATGGAAGCAACCTAAAAGTCCATCCACAGATGAATGGATAAAGAAAATATGGTGTGTATACACACACACACACACACACACACACACACGAATATTACTCAGCCATAAAAAAGAATGAAAGAAAAAAAGAATGAAATAATACCATTTACAGCAACATGGATGGACCTAGAGATTATCATACTAAGTGAAGTAAGCCAGACAGAGAAAGACAAATATCATATGATACTGCTTATATGTGGAATCTAAAAAACAAACAAACAAACAAATGAACTTACTTACAAAACAGAAATAGACCCACAGACACAGAAAACAAACTTATGGTTACCAAAGGGCAAAGGGGGGGGAGGATAAATTTGGAGGTTGGGATTAACATATATACAATATTATTCATAAAACAGACAACAAACGAGGGCCTACTGAATAGCACAGGGAACTATACTCATTTTGTAATAACCTATAATGGAAAACCGGGAAAAGAATATATATTTATCACCATGAATTACTGTGCTATACACCTAAAACTAACATGAAATTGTAAATCAACTATACTTCAATAAAATAAATTAGTTTTTCATCAAAGTATTTGAAAATAAGAAATATTAATTATAAATAGCTGTACTTCCCTGTGCTAAGAATATTATGTTAGGAGATACCAACTCAAGGAAAGGAGATAAAAAGTGAATTGTGAGATCATACCCCATGTTATCTCCTCAATTATAAAGAATGGCTAAGGTTATTTTAAAACTAAATATGCATTTGAACATTTTTAGCTTGAACTCTTGACTTCTTATACATTTAATTTGCAAATTAGCTACCTGCAGTGCAGATGAAAAGCTCTATTTTTTAAATAGGTCATGCTTAGCTTTCATAAAAAATACTCTGTTTTGGAACATGAGTCATATGAACTGGCAATTTAAAAAGAAACAACCAGGATAAATATGCAATTATATATAAATATATGTATAAGAAATCCTTTCTTATGTTTTATTTATTTAGGGGCTCTATGTATCTCCTATAAAAATTAAAGGATTTGTGCTTTATATTCTCTAAAGAGAAAGAAACAAATCACCTTTAAAATCTCATTCTCATTCTAATTGATTTTTAGGTTTTATAATCCAAATAGTCCTTTTCAACAAATGGATATAAATCCAGCTGATCAATTTGATCTACAGAACACTACTTCTAGACTGATACTGACCCTAATAATCTAAGAAGATATTGCTTGACTTCATTAGAACATTTTGTGTTCATAAAACTTATTTCAAACTTTGAAAGATGAATACTGTATTTTCTTTTCTTTTTTTTTTTTGCGTTACGCCGGCCTCTCACTGTTGTGGCCTCTCCCGTTGCGGAGCACAGGCTCCGGACGCGCAGGCTCAGCGGACATGGCTCACAGGCCCAGCCGCTACGTGGCATGTGGGATCTTCCTGGACCGGGGCATGAACCCGTGCCCCCTGCATCGGCATGTGGACTCTCAACCACTGCGCCACCAGGGAAGCCCTGTATTTTCTTTAAAATAAAATAAGTGACCACAAAATTATATTAAAATATTGCTAAACTTTATCACTTGGGTCATTTTAAGTATCATTAAGTATCATTTCATTTATTCTTAAGTACAATTGAAGGTCACTCTGTCTCAAAAGGTTTCACTTTTTCATCCCTTTAATATGATTTCCTGCAGACCAGATTATTCATTTAACAATTAGGTACCATCTTGACCCCAATAGCAAATAGGTTTAATCTTAACTACCAACTTCCATAGATAGGTGATGGCTACTTGAGGTCTTACATTCAGAAGGACTGTGAAGCCACTAATATTTAAAAAGTGTTGTGATCAATTAACGATATCTCCCATGGACAACAGAGGAATCACTTTGTGTATATACAGGTCTTTGGCATGATTTATCCTCACCCACTAGATTGTAAGAGTAGAGATGATATTTCATATCTTGGTATCACTCACAGTACCTGATATATAGTAGACATTCAATAAATACTCAAATAACATTCTTCCATTCACAACCCAAGATTCTCTGCAAAATCTGTCTCTTTTCATTGGTTCCTGTTTTTATACAGAGTTTAGTAAAATATATAAGAAAGATCAGTTTCTCCTATTTTAAGCTTGAGTTGTTTGATTATATCCAGAAGCAGTGGAAATGTAACAAATATTCTTGCAATTTGGAATTCCAAATTACAAACTAATAAAGCCTTAGTATTACTGTACCTATTTTAAAAAGTAACCATCAAATACTTAAAGGAATAATTATAATTAGAATACATTAAGAAGTTATTTGTTTATAAGCACTATAAAAATCAACTCATTAATTTCTCACACATATCTGTAAAGTGTATCCTATCAATATACCTACAGAGATGTTAAATGAGTTGCCCAAGGTCACATAGTTATCAAGCGGCAGAGTCGTCGGAGTTTTGTGTTTATGATGATAAACCCTTTGTTAATTTAATTAGAAAGGAAGAAAAATAAGGGGAAAAAAGCAGTGATGGAAGGGACCATGGGAGCAGTCAGCCATGACAGGAGGAGTATTTTATCACTGACAATGTTTAGAAATGCTGACATATGGTGATAATAAAAGCTGACTTTTAGTCTGATTGTTTTTAAATTCTTTTTAGGTAGAGCATCCTCTTATTGGTGGCATTGTGGCAGACTATCCTCACTCCATCCTGTGCCCTACCCCATCCCCTTTGGCACACCTCGAAAAAAGGTAAAGATTAAAATGTCTAACATTGGTACCTCTTCTCCTGATTATACTGTGTCTAGAGCAGCTTGTTTACCAGGCTGAGAAAAGTCACTCTAGTGGATCAGTAGAAAAACAAATACCAGACTATACAGGGCAATATGAGCCTGGTGGACCTGTTCTGAGCTCTGAGCCAAGGAGGTTTGTAAACTGTTTTACCAAACTGGAAAGATTAAGGCAAAAGGCATCTTGGAATCATATCTCACTCTCTCATGAATTCCTTTCTCTCCAATTCCACTCAAGATTGACTTAACATTACCCTGAAGTGAAAAACTTTCAGGAAATAATCTCCCAACAAATAAAAAATGCTTACAAGAGAAATCTTTCAGGAAATAAATACACAAAAATAAAAGAAGAAAAAAAAGACAAGATTACACAGAGATAGTTCAATCATTTTGTAACATAATGGAAAAATAAAACCCTAGTTTTATATACTTTATTCATAATGAAGAAGGGTAAAGTCAGTGAACTAAAGGCTTAGCACTGGCAGAGGATTTCCTCACCCTGTAATCATGAGTATACCTATTTTTTTAAATGACTCTCTCCTGTGCAAACCCCCAAGCAGAGTGGATCTCAGCTCTTCTGATATGGGCTAGGACATTAAAACCAACAATTCAGAATTTCTTTTGGAGGATTCATCTGTGATTGTGTTGTTGGAGAATGAAGTCATGTTTGGAAAATTAATTTGTTTTCAATCAGGGCTATTCCCAGTTAACCACATCCCTACCTCCAGATGTGCATATCATATATCCATTTAAGCAATTTATTGAGGGCTTCAGTGCATGCAAGATATATGTATGTGCAGACAAAGAGGAGTAAGAAACAATATTTGGCCTTGATCATGGAAAGCACTCATTAAAATACATCGAAACAATGACACCAGGTGGCCACAAATTCTGCAGCCATTTGAGGCTGTCCTCTGTTTTAATTTTCAACTAATCATAATGAAAGAGTCTATCCTGGGTTACCACAGAAAGTCTAATTCCTTTAAGAACTATCGACCATTCCCTGGGTATGCTTCTATTCTTCTTGTGCTTGATTTCCCTTCTCATTTTTAATATCTTCTCTGAGCTCTAGCTCTTATGCAATTCATCTATGGCAATCTTATGACTGCTCCCCGAACTGTTAAAGTTGCTGGCCTTGGCCTGTTTTCTCCAAACTGACTTTATCCTTAGGGAAATGTAGCTCAGATACCTGTACTCACCAAAGCACTGCTGACTCTAGGCTGTAGTGTTTAATGAACTTATTGAAAACATGAGAATAACAAAGGAAAATACAGCAGGGGAAAAATACCCTGTAAATTGAATATCTAATGACACTATTTAAAAAATCTATCTGTCTTGGCCTTTCACAGGATCTCCTACTACCTACTGTCCATTTCCTTCATTAGTTCTCATCTTGTTGAGTCACAATTTCTGGAGCTCAGTCAACTCTCTTCCTCCCACCCTCACCACTTCCATCATCTCTTGAGCCCTCTTTTAGAGCCCAAATCTCCCTATTTCCTTCAATCCAGAAGAATTTAAAGGTCAATCAATGTAAGAAGCGTCACTTAATTCTCTTAACCTCACCGTCACAGTTAAGGCTTTGACTTCACATTTCATGGACTAAGCTTCAGTCAAATGTTATAACTTGATTCAAAAATCCTTAAATATTATAAACAAATTTAATAAGCCTGAAAACAAAAATTCTATATTATACCCTTCCTTCCAGAAGTCTCTATTAACAGAAAGCATGCTGCCTTTCCACACAGGATGCCTGGCCCTGACAGAGATGAATGAGTCACATGGCTCATCCTTCCTTCCTTCCCTCCTTCCTTTTCTGTTCTGTTATTTTCAAAATCCCCAGAAGTTGTGACTTCTTTCCTTGTTCAATACTGCTTCAAAGATTTCTATGAAGGTATCATCATTACCCATATAAGCTAAAGTGGGTATGTATACCACTTTATTTGAGAAGCTCTGGAAAAGGCCTACCCTCTCCCTCTACCAAAATAATCTTTCCACAGATATAATCCTGTTAAAATGTTTACATGCAAATTATATCTTTTAATTACATGCTTTTCACATCATTCATTTTGAAGCATACATACATTTCCACAGGGCTGAGGAAGAGAGTGTGGGATAAGAGAATTCTCATTGATTTATAATTCATCCCTTTGCCCTAATCTGTCCCAATCATCTATATTCGGTCCTCAAACACTACGTCAGGGATCACAAACTCAAACGCTTATGAGGAATAAGAACATAATGGAGTGAAATGAGCTGGGAAGGGTGTTTGGAAAATTAAAGTGCTTGCCTCATCTAGAGGGAGTATCTGCTCTTCACTTTTGGCTGATTGCTGACATCTGGAAATGTGAGGTCAGTGTTGCTCAATCTTTGAAATTTTCAAGAGAGGCTAGAAATTCAAAATTGTATTCACTCTCTTAATTTTTAAACATTGAAATTGTATTAAAAAATTATTAGAACACTAATCATAATTTTAGTTAATAACTAATAATTATTTGCCCTTATTATTAATGGCAGAACAATACATGCCTATAAGCTGCCACTTTTCTTCCTTTATCAAGCCTATCTATAGACCAGCTGTCTGCTTAGCGTTTAAGCATAAAGGAAGGCTATTTACCCTGATTTTTTAAAAAAATCTATTTTCTGAATCCTACATTAACATTGTGTGTATTCTTTTCTTTTAAATAAGAAGAAAATATAAAAAGAGGATGTGGTGTTATTCAGTATGATTATATGGAGTTAGATTTTACTCTTTGAAATCCCATCTTAGATTATGTCTAGACATCTAGAAGAAAAATAAATGTGCATTTATTTATCTGGATATTTCATCTATAGGATACTTGAAAACATCAGCATGACTGGATATTCAATATTTATCTGTTGTTTGGCATCATGTAGCCATAAATATAGTTTGATACTTAATGTTCCTTTTGTTATGCCTTTTTGATAATTTTTCCTTGAGAATTCCAAACCTCATATATCTAAGGGAATTCATTTTTTACATTTCAGATCCTTTATTTACTTCATTTGTTCCAGTTATCTTCCACAAAGAGTGCCATCCCATTGTTACTCGTACTTTACTTGATTAAAGCCTATACTTTACCCCAGAAACAAGTCTGCCTCTACCACAAAAACAAGGATTAGATTGAACTATATGAAATTACTATTGTTATAGGTCAAAATGCCAAATATCAGCAATTTCATATGGTTTATCATAACTGAAAAATATTATTTCTTTGGACCAGACTGATGCCAAAATCAATCTGAATTTAAACTCAATTGTTAAACTCTAAAATACTGCCACACAAACCTCAACACAATGCATCCTCATTCTTTATTTGCAATGGTAATAAAAGAAATAAAAATAAAACCTATTGATTTTTCTTTATAATTCATATCCTTAATGTCCTATCTTTTCCATGTTTACCATTTTATCTTAGTCTCGATGGTCCCAAAGCACCTCACGTCTGAAATCCTAGAGTTGATACTTAATTGATTTGCTGCCTCCACACTATGATTAAACAATGCATACATGCAGTGGTGTGCATATGACTTCTTTCTCCACAAAACATCAGACCAACTTTGGCTCTTCTTACACTATAGTCAACTGTGAGATGTATCACAAATAATTCTTTACTAATATGAAAGTGCAATTTATAAATGATTTAAATAATACTTTTGACGAGATTCACAATTATTCCTATAACAACATTCTCACTGATTCAGAAACATTTTCTTTCGTGGAAGAGAAGAGGGTGGAGCTAGAGCTCCTACTCTGGGAGTTGCACGTATCTCTGGGTACACTCATACGAATGCATTGTTCACCTGAATGCCATCCATCAGATGCTACCAAAGAAAAAAGATTAAGAACTAAAGTGCTACAAGTAAACAATACAAATGCTTCACCCTGCCTTCATAGCTTTCCATAACTTGACCTATTTCAGCATATATATCCCTTACATAAAACCTCTCCTTCAGCTCAGCAGGGCAATTTATCTTCTCAAGAATAAGCAATATGCACTCCTGTCCATACTCCAGGTATAGAAAATAGTTTCTTATCAGAAGTGCAAACTCTTATTACTTGGTAGTAGTTGCCTAAAACACTGTTAGAACTAGGACAGGCAGAAAAGGAAAGTCAGATGAGAACTCTTCCATCTAAATCCTAGTTTCCTGAAATACCCTTTTCCTTCTCTGTCAAAAAGTAATGTTATTTTGGTCTTACATATCCTTCAAATCCTGATTATATACCAATATCTGCTTTTAAAAAATAAATTTACTTATTATATACTAGGAATTCATTTTCATTAGCCCAAGCAATATTTGTCTATAAATGCTAGTTTTACATTAGTAGGTCTGTGGTCTTTACTCTAAAATATGGAAATCCCTTTCCTTGTGTACACTTGATTTTGCTGAAAATAGAAACCTTTATTTTTTTAAATAGAAGGAAAGACAAACTTTAGCCAAGTACACCCAAGTGATTATAAATTTCAAATTACTAGGTGACTTCATTATGCCAATTTACTATGTATAAGTTAGCCTTCCACAAATGAATGTATGAGTAAAATCAAGCCTTCGGTCTTCCATTTTGTATTAAATATATTCTCTCTGAAATGTGGTGTCAAGTTAGTTTAGTGTGATTTTCCTTAAAAAAGTAAAATACTAAGTATACTCTCATATGTGGCTACTTTGAAAAGAATATTCTTAATGAAAATCCCTTAAAACACCTGAATTGAGATCATTCTTATTAAAAGCTGTTCAACCTAACCTCTGCTCAAATGCAAAGAATGGTATTTTTTAAAGTTGTCCCTTTTTATTGTGATTTTGCATTGCCAAAGTAGTGAATTCTGATTGCTGACAAGCTCTGAAGTTGTGCTATTGGAAGAGTCCAATTAAGTTTGGCTTAATTTGCATTTAAAAGGCAGCACTCCAGTCCATACTAGCGTTGCTGATAAAGGAATGGTTTATATTTTCCTCTTAGAACTGAGTTTGATGGAGGTTTTTTCCAAGTGAATACTGTAATCAGAGATGGTTTATGGGAATGAGTCTTTAGTAATCATTTATGGCAGGGACAGTACAGCACTTGAGCAGTTTCCTCTTTTTTTTTAAAATTTGATTTGCATTTATGTTTGACCATTTTCATCTGGGGAGAAATTATGGACTGGCCTAAGAGTTTTTTGAAAATGGTAGAAATAATACATTTCAGTATTGCCTTATTATGGAGAGAATGTTTTAGTTATAGTCGTTGATCTTTTCACATCTAGGGGAAACTTGAAAAACTGTTTTACATAACCCTAAAGTGCTTTTTATTTAGAAATGGCTGCTATAACAAGATGTTTTGAGTGCCCTGGATTCTCCTGTTTTTAAATTCCTTGGGATTTCATCTTCTTTACAACATTCTCTTCCAGGAATTTTTTCTTATTTTAATTGTATTTGCCTGATATGAACCAATAAGATATTAATAAGCATGTAAAGTGAGTCCCTAATTGTCTCTCTGCTTCTTGGACTGTCTTCTGTAATGTCTCTGCAGTTGGCTACAAAGCTACAATCAAGACATGATAATAAAAAATAAAGTCCTAATTTATGTCATCCTACCATTCTTTATTTCTGCTATCATGTTCAAGCACACTCCTTATCTTAATACATTTCTGTCTAGTTGGGTAGACAAGTTCTGATATGTAATGATAAAGATTAAGCACAGAATTAATGTCTGAAAAGTACTAATTTCAGCTCTTTTTCTAGGACTTATTTTTCTAAATTATATATATATAATTACTTATTGACTCCCTCTGTATTATTTCTGACCTTTAGAACATGACTCATTTAAAGAAGTAGAAGTTGACTCAGAAATATCGTCATCATTATTCTTTTTACTTGTGACAATATGTAAAAGATAACACTAAATTCAAATCTTTTGAAGTGAAAAGTTCTTTCAAGGAATGGTCATTATTTGTTCTTTTTTGGGCCATGATTTTGTTTTCATATCAAGGCAAAGGAGAGAAAGGGTTAAGTAATTTTGTCATCATTAATGTCTTAAACTTTAGAATTCACATCAGAAGATTTAGTGAATTTAAACATTCCAATAAACTAGTTTGAGTCAATTAACTCTCTATTAGGAAGATTATTTACATATTGTTGCTTGTGTGTTGTACTTATAGGGATGGCAAGAAGATTCATCCAAACCACATGCTGACATTTAAAACATCTTTAATAGACATACTTTGTGCACTTATCATAATTAATGTGAAGGCTAAATGCCTTGGTAAACTAATTGAGTGCCTTATATTCATACTATATGAATGTCTACACTCAAATTTTTATTGAACAGTCAATGTAGACACTTGCTTTATTCTAAGAACTGAGATTGAAAAGACTAACATGACACTCTTAGGAGCTTATGGTCCAATGGAGAATTCAAACATGTAAATAATTATAATACAGTGGGTGTAGTGCTATAAAAGGGGAGAATCTCCAGAACCAGGTAGCATTAAACAAGAGGGAAGAAGACTTTACATGGGAGAAAACAGTTAAGAAACAGTTGAAAGAGGGGTTGAAGTCCTAATCCTTGGCAGTGGAGATGGTTCAATAGCATAAGATATTTAGGAGTTAGAATTGACAATACTTGGTAAATTATTGAGTGTGGAGTGTGAGAAAGGGTAAGTATGAAGGAAATCTCCAAGATTTTTAGCTATATAAAATGGATCAATGACAGTATCATTAACCAATGAATGACAGGAGGTGGAGTTACTTTCAGGAGATTGAAGAGTTAATGAATTTGTTGGAATAGCCTGCCAGACAAGCATCTGGAGCTGCTCAGTAAGAAATTGAAAACATATGACTGAAGATCAGAAGGAAATGAGTAACGAAGATATGGAAAATATAACGTAAAAAAAAATAAAGACTTTGGAGAAGATGAGAATGCCCAGAAAAAAATCAGTAAGTGGTAAGGAAAGAATAATTAGATGGAATCTTAAGACCATCAGTGTTTGAAATGTGGGAAGAAGAGAAATTCAGTAAATAAAACTGAGAAATAGACCCAGGATTGGGGAACCAGGAGGAAAAAGATTGTATAAATAAGAGAGTTTGAATGTGGTCATAAGGGTCATCATAGTCAAATGCCACAAATGAGTAAGAAAAGAAAAATATTTGAAAAGCAGACAATCAATGACAAATTTTCCAGCACTTCAGTAAAATAGAAGATGGCAGATAGATACTATTGATTTAAAGTATTTGGCCAAATACAAACAATTAAGAAATTTTAAAATATTTAAGCAAGTATGTCAGATAAATTGAGTTGTTTACATAAAAATCATAGACTTGATAACACAAATAACTTGACGATCCCAACAATATGAGTAAAAAATAATATTGGATACTATCCAAAAGTTTAAAAAGGAAGGGAGGGCTTCCCTGGTGGCGCAGTGGTTGAGAGTCCACCTGCTGATGCAGGGGACGCGGGTTCGTGCCCCGGTCCGGGAGGATCCCACATGCCGCGGAGCGGCTGGGCCCGTGAGCCATGGCCGCTGGGCCTGCGCGTCCGGAGCCTGTGCTCCGCAGCGGGAG
>NW_006788566.1:1002761-1043636 GCF_000442215.2 Lipotes vexillifer | reverse complement strand
AAAAAAAAAAAAAAAAAAAAAAAAAAAAAGAAGGGATAAAAAAGAAACCTGAGTAGTAATCAAAGAAATAGATTATAAATTAGTGAGGTACAAACTTTATGTATACATATATATACTTAAGTTTTAAATATATATTTATAAATCATACTGTCCCCATAACTTTTCTTGCATCATGAAATGAATTCAGTACCAGCATGGATCGCTGCTGCCATTGTCAATTGATACAAATCTTTTAGACATCCATGTGATAATTTCTATGAAAACTATAAAGTATTCGTATCTTTTGACCCTCTAACACAATTTCATGAAATCTACCATAAGAGAATTATCCAAAATGTGCTCCAAATATTCATTAGTTATTCTTCTGAGAAGTATTTTTAACATTGAAAAAGTGGAAGCTAAATGCTCAACAATAAAAATATGTTCTTTTAAGTAATATCTTATCTGACAGATGACTTGCCAGGAAATCATTAAGGATTATTCTCATAAAAATAGCAATAAGGAAATGCATTTGCTATGATATTAAATGGAAGTGTACAAAATTGTATTAACAATGTTTATAACTATGTAAAATATACTGCTGTGATAATACGTTCTACTCAATGTGTCAGCAATTTTTTTAAATGAAAAGAGCCAAATAGTAAACATTTTAGGTTTTGCGGACCAAACATTTTCTGTTGCAACTGCTTAATTCTTCCATTATAATGTGAAAGGAGCCATATATAATAGATGAGCAAATGGTTGTGTTGGTGTTCCAATGAAACCTTATTCACAAAAGCAGGTGGTAGGCTACAGTTTGTTCTCCCACTCCCATATTGTTGTAGAAGAGGTTAAGGCACCAAATAATTATGTTAAGTTTTCTACAATTATGGATATTATTTTTACCTTTTGTCTTCCTATTTTATAAAAGTAATTTAAAAAATCAAAAGTAGAGGGCAGGATCAAGATGGCAGAGTAGGAAGATGCTGAGCTCACTTCTGCCTGACAAACACAACAAGATTACAACTACCCAGAGAGCAGCTCTCTCTGAGAATCACTTGAAGACTAGCAGACTACAGACTTTCTCTATAACCAAGGTTATAAAGAAAAAACCACATGGATTCTGGTAGGAGTGGAGGAGAAGTGGTCTATTTGGGACCCACACCCCTGGTGGGTGACCCAGAAGAGGAGGGTGATACCACAGGCTCAGGGATCCTGCCTAAGGAGCGAGGGCATTCAAGTCTCACATTGGGCACTCTAGCCCTGAGATCTGGGACCAGAAAGATGAGCCCCCTTGGCTGGTTTGAAAACCAGTGGGGCTTACTGGAAGGCTGTAGGAAATTGAGAATATGCTTTTGAGGAGCATGCTCATAGACTTGCTTGCTCCCAGGTCTAGTATAGAGGTAGCATGTTGAAAACTACCTGGTGCTCTGGCCAGACTACCAGGACCACCCCAGGCCACCCTCCAAGCCACACCAGGTTCTGCCTCCAGCCCTTCCAGCTCTGGCACTGTTCCCTGCCCTGGTGGCAATCATCACTGCACCTTGGGAGAAGCCAAGCTTTTTACTGGGCTCCTGCTCCTGTTCTTGGGGTGACAGCCCCACCTCTGGCCAAGGCAAAGACAGCTATCAAGCTGAGGAGAAGCCAAGCTCCCCCAGGACTTCTGTTCCAGCCACTCAGGTTCTGGCACTGCCCCCAGCCAAGGCAGCAACCACCATCATGCTTGGGAGAAGCTGAGCTTGATCCAGACTGTGCCTCCAGCTCCTGGGGCCTTGGCCCCACCCCATGACAGAGCAGTGAGCACCACTGAGCCTGGGAGAAGCCCCAGCTCTCATCAGGCTCCCACTCTAGCCCCTCTGGTTCCAGACATACCCCCAACCAGTGTGGCAGCTGCCAACGCAACCCAGGAGAAAATGCAGCCCACGCTCACCTCAGATCCAGCTCTCCCACCAAAGCCACTGAGCACACATAGAGTATATAGGGATGCTCCCACACGAGGACATGCCTTCAAGACAGTGATAGGTTACTGTTTCACTTAATTTCATAGAGACAAACAGAGAAAGACAAAATGAGAAGACAAAGGCATATGCTCCAAATGAAAGAACATGATAAAACCCAAGGAAAAACTCTAATGAAATAGAGGTAAGTAAATGATCTGATAAAGAGTTCAAAGAAATAGTCATGAAAATGCTCACTGAACACAGGAAAAGAATAAAGGAACCTAGTGCTACTTTCAACAAAGAACTAGAAAATATATAAAAAAAGAATCAATCAGATTTGAAGAATACAATAAGTGAAATGAAAAATATACTAGAAGGAATTAACAGCAGATTAGGTGATACAGAATGCGTAAGAGACTTTGAAGACACAACAGGGGAAATCACCCAAAGAGAACAGCCAATAAAAAAATTTAATGATGATAATTTAAAGGACCTCTAGGATAACATCAAGCATACTAACACTCACATTACAGGAGTCACAGAAGGAAAAGATAGAAAGAGGCAGAAAACATATTTGATGAAACTGTGACTGAGAACTTCCAAGACCTGAAGACAGAAACAGATATCTAAGTCCAGGAAGCACAGACAGTCCCAAACAAGATGACCCCAGAGGGACCCACATCAACACATATAATTAAAATGGCAAAAGTTAAAGACAAAGAGAGAATTTTAAAGGCAGCAAGAGAAAAACAGAGTCATATAAAAGGGAACCCGTATGAGGCTATCAGATGATTTTTCAGCAGAAACTTTGCAAACCAGAAGGGAGTCACATAATGTATTTAAAGTGCTGAAAGGAAAAAACACCCTACAACTAAGAATACTCTACCCAGCAAGGCTATCATTCAGAATTAAAGGAGAGGTAAAGAGTTTCCTAGTCAAGTAAAACTAAAGGAGTTCATCACAACCAAACTGTCCTTATAGGAAATGTTAAAGAATCTTCTTTAAGTGAAAAAAAAGAGAGGCTGTAAGAAGAAATAAGAATATATATAAAGGAAAATATCTCATTGGTAAAGGTAAATACTTAGTAAACAGAATGGACCAACAACTTAAATAAGCTAGTACTAAGATTAAGAGACAGAAATTATAATATCAACTGTAATAAAATAAACAGTTAAGGGATACACATAAAGATGCAAAATAAGACACCAAAATATAAAATGTAGTAAGGGCATGGTTGGTAAAAACTGTAGAACTTTTAGAATACCTTTGAATTTAAACAACTATCAGTTTAAAACAAGTATGATTATAGATACAGATATGATATATACATGAACCTCATGGTAACCATAAACCAAAAACCTACAATAGATGCACAAAAAATAAAGATAGAGGAATCTAAACATGATATTAAGGAAAATAATCAAACTACAAGGGAAGAGACTAAAAATAGAAGAAAATAACAGAGAAGAACTACAATAACACCCAGAAAACAAGCAACAAAATGGCAACAAGTACATACCTAATAATAATCACATTAAATGTAAATGAACTACATGTTCCAAACAAAAGACATAGGGTGGCTGAATGGATAGAAAAGCAAGACCCATCTAAGTCCTGCTTACAAGGGACTTATTTTAGAGCTAAAAACACACACAGGCTGAAAGTGAAGGGATGGAAAAACATACTCCATGGAAATGGAAACAAAAAGAAATCTGCGGTAGAAATACTCATGTCAGACAAAATAGACTTTAAAACAAAGTTTATAACAAAAGACAAAAAAGGGCAACATATAATGATAAAGGGAAAATTCAAGAATAGGATATAACATTCATAAACATATATGCACCAAATATAGGAGCACCTAAATTTATAAAGGAAATATTAACAAAAATAAAGGGAGAAATTGACCATAATAATAGTAGCAAACTTTAGTACCCAAATTATATCAATGGATATATCATCCAGACAGAAAATCAATAAGGAAAAAGGGGCTTAAATGACAAAAAATACCAGATGACTAAATACATATCTACAAAACATTCCATCCCAAAGCAGCAGAATACACATTCTTTTCAAGTGAATATGAAACGTTCTCCAGGATAGATCATATGCTAGGCCATAAAACAACTATAAATACATTTAAGAAGACTGAAATTATATCAAACATCTTTTCCAACTACAATGGTATGAAACTAAAAATAAATTACAGGAAGAAAGATGGGAAAAACACAAACATGTTGAAACTAAACAACATGCTACTAAAAAAACAGCCAGTGAATGGAGAAATCAAAGAGGAGAAATCAAAAAATACCTTAAGATGAATGAAAATAGAAATACAACTTTGCAAAATCTATAGGACACATCAAAAGCAATTCCAAGAGGGAAGTATATAGCAATACAGACCTACCTCAAGAAAAAAGAAAAATAAATGGAAAGCCATCCTGTGTTCATGGATTGGAAGCATTAATATTGTTAAAATGTCCATACTACCCAGAGCAATCTACAGACTTAATGCAATCCCTATCAATATACCCATGATATTTTTCACAGAACTAGAACAAATAATCCTAAAATTCTTATGAAACCACAAAAGACCCTGAATAACAAAAACAATTTTGAGAAAAAAAGAACAAGGCTGGAGGTATCACGTTGCCTGACTTCAGACTATACAGAGTTACTGCAATCAAAACAGTATGGTACTGGCACAAATATAGACACTCAGATCAGTGGAACAGAATTGAGAGCTCAGAAATAAACCCACATACATATGGTCAATGAAGCTAAGACAAAAGAGGCAAGAATATACAATGGGGAAAAGCCAGTCTCTTCATTAAGTGGTGTTGGGAAAACTGAACAGCTATGTGTAAAAGAATGAAACTAAAACATTTTATCACACCATATACGAAAATAAACTCAAATGTATTAAAGAACTAAATGTAAGACCTGAAATCATAAAATTCCTAGGAGAAAGCATAGGCAGTATGCTCTGACATCAGTCTTAGCAATAGTTTTTGGATATATCTCTTCAGGCAAGGGAAATAAAAGCAAAAATAAACAAATGGGACCTAATTAAACTTAAAAGCTTTTGCACAGCCAAGGAAATCATCAGCAAAATGAACAGTCTACCTACAGAATGGGAGAAGATATTTGTAAACAATATATCCAATAAGAAGTTCATATCCAAAGTATATAAAGAAATCATACAATTCAATATCACAAAAACAAACAACCTGACTAAAAATGGGCAGAGGACCTGAATAGGCATTTTTTCCACAGAATACGTACAAATGGCCAACCAGGACATGAATAGATGCTCAAAATTATTAATCATAAGGGAAATGCAAATCAAAACCACGAGATACCACCTCACACCAGCCAAAATGGCTATAGTAAAAAAGATAAGAAATAACAAGTGTTGACGAGAATGTGGAGAAAAGGGAACCCTCATGAACTGTTGGTGGGAATGTAAATTGGTATAGCCACTATGGAAAATAGTTTGGAGGTTCCTCAAAAATTAAAAATAGAACTACCATGTGATCCAGCAACCCCACTCCTAGGTATTTATCTGAAGAAAATGAAGACACTAATCCCAAAAGATACATGCACCGTAATGTCTATGGCAGCATTATTTACAATAGCCAAGATATGGAAGCAACCTAAATGTCTGTTAAAAGATGAATGGATAAAGAAGATGTGGTATATATATACAATGGAATATTACTCAGACATAAAAAAGAATGAAATTTTGCCATGTGAGACAACATAGATTGACCTGGAGGGTATTATGATTAGTGAAGTAAGTCAAACAGAGAAAGACAAATACCATATGTTTTCACTTATTGTGGAGTCTACAAAATAAAACAAAGGAATAAATATAACAAACCAGAAACAGACTCCCAGTTATAGAGAACAACCTAGTGGTTACCAGAGGGGAGAGGAGATGGGGAGGGTCAAAATAGGTAAAAAGGATAAAAAGGTACAAACTCTTAGATATAAAATAAATAGGTTATAAAGATGCAATGTATAGCAAGGGAATACAGTCAATATTTATTAATAACTTTGTATGGAGTATAATATATAAAAATATTGAATTACTATATTGTACACCTAAAACTAATACAATATTGTAAGTCAAGTATAAGTCAATAAGAAAAATCAAAAGAAAATATTTTCAAAAGTATTTGTGAGGGATTCCCTGGTGGCAAAGTGGTTAAGAATCCGCCTACCAATGCAGGGAACACAGGTTTGTGCCCTGGTCCGGGAAGATCCCACATGCCACGAAGCAACTAAGCCTGTGCACCACAACTACTGAGCCTGCACTCTAGAGCCTGCGAGCCACAACTACTGAGCCCGCATGCCACAACTACTGAAGCCTGTGCACCTAGAGCCCCTGCTCTGCAACAAGAGAAGCCACCACAATGAGAAGCCCACACACCACAACAAAGAGTAGCCCCTGCTCGCCTCAACCAGAGTAAGCCCGCGCACAGCGATGAAGACCCATTGCAGCCAAAAATAAGTAAATAAATAGATGTAATCTCTCATCATTTCTTATTAAAAAAAATCTTTGTGATGATAAGAACATAGGGGAAGAAAGTATCTGGGGAAATAATATATATATTCAAGAGTTATATACATATGCACACACAATTATTATTATAAAGATTTAGCTCATTGTACAAGTTCAATAGAAAGAGTAAAAATGGAAAGTCCCATCTGTCATCTCCCAGTCTAGCCCACATGCATTTTTGCTATAATTTGAATTATTATACCTTATTATTATGAGATTTTAAAATTAAACATATATTGGAGAACATCCTATGTTAGTATATTTGTATCTACTGCATTATTTTTATTAATGACATAGTATTTAATAGTATGAATAAAATATAATTCATTTAATCATTCTCCTCCTATGGCCAATTAGGATAGATGTTTTCTAATTTTTTTGCTCCTGTGGGCAATCTAATATGTGCTTGAAAATAAATATCTGGGCACTTGTATGGGCATTTCTGTAGGACAATGTTGCCAAAGTGATAATTTACTAGGCTACCAGATATGGACATTTGAAATGTTGGTAGATATTGGCATATCTCTTTTAAAATAAGTATATGAATTTATAGTTTCACAATATTTGAGTGCTTTTTTTTACAACAGGTTTGTGTGTGCATGTGTATGTATTGCACTGGTTTATTTTAGGATAGGAGACATTCAAGCATGTGTATAGGCTAATAAAGAAAGGGTAAATTGAGGGTATAAGACAGTAGTGCTTATTGATGGAGAGATTGAGGGTATAAGACAGTAGTGCTTATTGATGGAGAGGGAACCAAAAGGTCAGAGTGCAAGTGAAAAAACTATTGGACTTACCTGAGACAGAAGGAAAATAAGTAGGTTAAAAGATGGAGGAAAACAATATTGAGTAAATTTCTTTATTTTCTTTTAGAAAGAAAATAATCTACTAGGATTGAGGGTATGGAACTTGAGGAGAAGGTAAAGTTTAAAACAGCTTCCATGGACAATGGAAGCAGGCCATAAAATAATCATTTAGCTGCATTGATAATTCAGCAAATACATTCTGAGAGTTAGTGCTGATGTGTGGAAGGGAGAAAAATAAGTAGTGATTTAGGCACATAAAAGAATTGAGAACAGGCCTTATCTTTCAATGTAGATTGAACTGTTGCTCCATATCTTATACTGGGTTTTTGATTGAGCCTGTGTTTTGAGATTTTTTTAAAATGATGTTAAGATTGTGTGTTAAATAAAAGTAAGCAAAATATTAAAAAATAAAAAGAGGGCTTCCCTGGTGGCGCAGTGCTTGAGAGTCCGCCTGCCGATGCAGGAGACGCGGGTTCGTGCCCCGTTTCGGGAAGATCCCACATGCCGCGGAGCGGCTGGGCCCGTGAGCCATGGCCGCTGAGCCTGCGCGTCCGGAGCCTGTGCTCCGCAAATGGGAGAGGCCACAACAGTGAGAGGCCCGCATAACGTAAGGAAAAAAAAAAAAAAAAGAATTGAGAACAAAAGTGAATTTAAATAAAGGGGTAGCTAACCTAGAGGGAAAACTGGTGGTAAAGAATCTGTTCTAATTTCTAACCCCATTCCTGACTGATATTAATATTACAAAGTGGCTGATGGGACAGTAAAGACAATGCAATTAGTCTAGGCTTGCTTCCTAATTTTGCTTGGATTTTGTATTGAAAATAACAAATTTGTGGAGGTGCATTAAAAGGTAAGATTGTAAATTTATGCTAAATTGTTTCAAATTTATACTGGAGGCAACCTACACATTTCTACAGTACACTTCTACAGGCCACTTCTAAAGTAGTATCAGTGATTAAGAAAAAGAAATTACATATTCAAGAAATATTATGGTTGAAGAATCAACAGGAATAGGTTACCAGCTAGATTCTTATGTGTGTGCATGAGAAGGCAAAAATGCAGGGAGTAACCAATGGTTACTGTTAAAGAGTAATAGGGATATTTTAAGGAAGGAGCTGCTTTGGGGGAAAGACCTAATTTTGAATCTCAGAATAACACATTTTGTGTATTGAAATAAATTATTATTCCAATTTTACAGATTGTGATTTGTCTAAATTCACTCAATTAGTAATAAAACTAGATGAGTTTGAATCCAGTACTCTTTCTACAAAGATGTTCACTCTCATTTACATCAAGACTCTTTATCTCCTTAAGATAGTTCTACTCATTTTCCACAGATAATTTCAGAGAAGTGTTTTCCCATATTAGATATAAACTGAAGTAGCATTAAACAAACCCAGGGGGCTTCCCTGGTGGCGCAGTGGTTGAGAGTCCGCCTGCCGATGCAGGGGACATGGGTTCGTGCCCCGGTACAGGAAGATCCCACATGCCGTGGAGCGGCTGGGCCCCTGAGCCATGGCCGCTGAGCCTGTGCGTCCGGAGCCTGTGCTCCGCAATGGGAGAGGCCACAACAGTGAGAGGCCCGCGTACCACAAAAACAATAACAACAACAAAAAAAAACCCCAGGACTTTCAACCTTCTTGTATACCACTTCTTGGCAGCTTTGGGTAATTAATCCATTCTTAATTTTCTAGATCATAAACAGATTACAGTACTTTATAGAGTATTATTCCATTCAAAGCACTTTACTCGGTAACTTATTTTTGTCTTTCTGTACATAAAGCAGTTAATGAGTACTGACAGCCTTAATTGTGATTGCTTCCAAAGCTGGAGACTACTCATTTCAACAAAGGGTTTCTTTATAAACATGACATTAATAAGGGTTGTTTTAATTAAGCTGTAGATAGTTTTGGGAAGTCAATTTGTTGAAACTTGGCAAGAGAAAAGGCAAAAAAGTCCAATCAGAATATGTGCTGTGAATTCTTGGGTACATTAAAAAATCAGAATAATTGTGGGAAATAAGTTGTGGTATTAATATTATATATATATATAATATCAGTTAATTTAGTGGTTTAAATTCTGGCCATGCCACTTGTTACTTGAGTTATTGTTAGGTTATTTATCCTCTCTGAATTCAGTTTTTTCATCTCGAAAATGGGGCTAATAATGTCTATTTTATAGTCTACTGTGTGAATTAAATAAGTATGTAGAAAGTTTGTAGAACAGTATAAGTGCTCTACAAGTGTTAGGTGTTATTGTTTTGTTGTTATTGTTATTCCATAATCTGATCTTTACAAACATGGTCTGTTCTTCATTTCTAGCCAACGACCTTGAAATGGAGGATCCATATTACCTGATCTTGAATTCTGATTCTTCATTTTATTGGTTGGTTGAACTTAAAAAATATTTAACCTCTCAACCTTATTTTCATTGTCCAAATAAATATGTATAATAACAGAACCTCCCACGTTGAAGATAAAGGTTACTTACCTATGTTATATTTCTTATTGCCTAAGTGTAATAACTTATAGTCTTCGTTTTACAAATAAGGAAACCAAGACTTACAGTTGTTAGGTATCTAGACCATGATTCTACACTTAGTATTTGGTAGAGCTGGGACCTAACCGAAGCCAATATTCTTAATACCATATTTCCTCCATTAGCATCATCAAAATCATGTCCTTGATTTCTATTCTGTCTGTCACTGTTGTTACCTTATTAGGCCTTCATCATTTACTGGATTACTGCAAAAGCATGGCAACACTTGTCACTCCTTTCCAATGTATCTTATTTTTTTCAAGAATGAATTTCATAAAACTCAATTCTAGTCATATCACATTTGTGTTGAAAACTTTTCATTATTGAATGGTTGTCTGTTGCCTCAAGGCAATATGTATTTTAAAACATATGTATTTTAAATATGTATATTTAAAAAAATATATTTGGAAGACCAACACAGATCTACTAAATCAGAATCAAGGCTGCTGTGGTTTGGGGATTAAATGACTCTAGTATAAATTTTAAGCTCCTTATAATAACATATAAGACTTACCATGATCTGGTCCCTTCCTACTACTCTTTCATGATCCCTTGCTTCCTCTGTTCCCTCCCTCTAGCAACATACACATGATTACATACACATACATGGAACCTACTCATCTGCAAATATCTGCATGCACACATGTCCAGTTACTAGCTTGGAACTTTGGGCAAGTAACTAAATCACTCTAGGCCTTATTTTCTCATCTGTATTATGTGGATGACAAAATAGTTTTGTGAGGATTAAATAAGACAATGAAATTAAATATTTACCAGAGTGATTCAAAATACGTTCTGAATTATTATTGTTAATATTACTATACATTACCTTAAGACATACTTTTACTTATGAGGACATCTGTTCCATACTTTCCAATTCTAGATTTTTAAGTTAAAACCATAATTACTGGTGGCCATCAAATAGAGAGTACTCAAACATTTTAATTTGTAAAGCCTATACTTTCACATTTCAAACAGAATCTCATATTAAGTACCTTCTGTTTCTAAAAATGGGAAATGTTATGGTCATACACTTTGTTATATGGCAAGATGCTTGATAATTTCCAATCAACTTCTTAATCATGGACTATGCTTGTAACATTCTTACTACAAGGCTGGCCTTTCTCTGCAACCTGGCTTTCTCCCCATCTCCCACAAAGCTAACGGAAAGAGAAGGGAGAGAAGGAAGAAATTACTACACTTCACATCTTCTGTTTGGGGTGGTGGCTAAATATGCTGCTTTGTTTTGTTCTCGTAACCCTCAGGGACATTAGAAGGTCTGGAGATTTTCTTCATACACTGGCAAAAAATGAGAAGATTACAGAATGCTTCCTCCTTTTCAAGGCATTAGCTAGAGGTGAAGAGAGGGGCAAAGAACAGAAGTTCCTTTTTGGTCATAAAAAAGTACATTTGAATCTTAAAGGAATTAGCTTAAGTAAACAAGTGTTCAATTGTTTTCTATTCTGTGAACAATGCACATCAGAAAGACATGCATGTGGACATTTCTATTTTTCTTCATGTCATCAAGGTACAATGTCCAGATTTCCTCTATCAAAATTTACATGTGTAACACTCTTTTAAGATTTAGATTTGAGTTTCCTGAAGACACTTCTCTGATTCTTCGATTGGTTACTTTTTATATAATTGCGAGCTCTGTGCTAATTTACCAGTAAAGCCAATTGGCCTCAGAGCTTTCTTTGCCAAAGTTAAATAATATTTAAATTGAGATAGGACTATTTAGATTTTCTACTTTCTCTTGAGTTAGTTTTTGTAATTTATGTCATTCAGGATATTTGAACATTTTATCTAGGTTGTCAAATTTAGTGCATAATATTATTCACAGTATTCACTCCTTAATTTTTTTATCATCGGTAGCAATGTCTCCCCTTTCATGACTGATATTAGTAACTTCTTTTGCTTTATAAGTTTAATTAGAGTTTAATAATTATGTTGAATTTTTCAGTGAACCAGTTCTTGGTCCTGTTGTTTTTCTCTATATTTTTTTTGCCTGTTATCTATTTCAATGATTCCCACATTCATCTTTATTGTTTCCTTCTTTCAGCTTAATTTGATTACAACATGCTCTTTTGTTTTTCTAACACCATAAAGTAGAAGCTTAAAACATTGATTTGGGGGATAATTTTTCTCTAATATAAGCATTTAAGGCTACAAATTTTTCTTGACACTACTTTAGCTGCATACCATAATGTTTAATATTTTGTACTCTCAATTTATTACATGTTTACCATATTTTATTATTTCTCTTGAGACTTGCTCTTTGTCCTATGGGCTCTTTGAAAATGTGTTTTTTAATTTTCAAATAATTGAAAATTCCTAGATTTTCTGTTATTGATTTCTAGTTTAATTTCATTTTTATAGAAACAATATTTTATGTGATTTCATTTCTTTTAAATTTAAGATCTACTTTATATCCAGTCTTTCTGCTTTGATGAATAGTCTGTGTGCCCTTGAAAAGAAAGTTTTTCTTTTGCTGTTGGGTAATGTGTCTTTTAAAACTTAAGTAAGTTATTTTATAGTGTTATTTAAGTCTTCTAAATTCCTATCTTTTTTTCAATTACTTAGAGAAAAGTGTTTAAATACTCAAATATAATTGTGGGTTTATTTCTTTTTGTGCTGACAGTTTTTGCTTCATATATTATTGAGTCATGTATTAGTTGCATGGGCATTAGGAGTTTTTATGATTTACTGATGAAATGACTATCACTATGAAATATTTCTCTTTATTCCTAGTAATAATCCTTGTTTTGAAGTCTATAATATTTGATAACAATTTAGCCACTCCAACTTTCTTATGATTAGTGTTTGTTTGGAATATTTTTTAAAAATTCTTTTGCTCTTAACCTATATTTCCTTTATATTTAAAGATGAGTTTCTTATAGAGAGAATAAGGTTTGTATTGCTTTTTCTTTATCCAGCCATATAATCTTAGTCTTTTAACTAGAGACTTACTCATGCATGTAATATATTTATGATACTGTTGGTTTAAATCTACTGACTTTCTATTTACTCTATTTTTCTTTGACCCGATCTCTCTCTCTCTCTCTCTCTTTTTTTCCTATTTGTGCTTTGTTTTTATTAGGTTCTACTGTGATGTGACCAAATAGACTTTTTTCTTAGAGTATCTAAACCTCTGTTAATCCAATCCAGTGCAATTTATATGTCCTATGCCACTTTTTTTTTCATTATTATATGTTCCACTTGATTATTTTTGTTGTGTGTTCTATTTTATTCTTCATTAAGTTTCTGTTTTCCAGTAAATATCTGGGCATACTGATTACATTTTCAACGGCATATTTTAAAGATCTCATCTGCTAATAGTAGAAACTCTGTCATTTCTGGATATGTTTATACTAAGATTTCCCCTGCTTATGAATCACATTTTTCTTCTCATATCTCTTAGTTATTTATTGGATTACAGAGATTTTTACCTTGACATTTGTGAGTCAAAATTTGTTGTATTCATTTGAAGGGGTCTGGTCTTTGTTCTGGTAGATAGTTTAGTTACTTGGAAATAAGTCTGATCCTTTTAAGGATCATTTTTTGCTAGGACAGACCCAGAATAGTTGATAATATAAGGTTCATTTACTCCCCATCATTAATGTGTGATCCCTGTGGGGTTTCTACTGAATGCCTTGTGTATTCTCCTAAGGTTAGGATCTTGAACAATCCATGGACCTATCTGGGTTTGGAGAATTGTTACTCTTACTCCCCCCTACTATATTTCTCCCAGGAAGTTATTATATTTCCAACCTCTTGCAATTTCTCCAAACGTAAGTACAAAATGCATTTAAGTCAAACATTTGAGGTGACCCTTATACTAGTTCATAGAGTTATTTTTTTGTTGTTGGTTCCTTCTCTCTGGAATTCTGCCCTGCAACTTCTAGTTACTGTGGTCTCTCCAAATTCCAATCTCTATCTACTCAGTGCTGTGAGGACTTAGGGGTCTATTTCAGTTTCCCCAATCTGTGGTGTGGTCTGGCGTTACCTCTAGGCTGAAAGCTAAGGTAAGTGCGTGTCTCACCTTGGATGCTTCCATTCTCTCAGGACCTAGAATCCTGTGATATCTGTTTTCTGATGTCTGTGATCACTGTTTTCTAGTCTTTTATATACTTTGTCTAGTTCTCAAGGTAGTCAAAATTCAAAGGAAAAATGATAACCTGTTATACCCTCATGGCTATAAATACACATATTTTAATAATCTCACTTTAAAAATGAGCCACCACCATGGAAGATAGTGTGTATTATCCACCCCCATTTTGCTTATAAGACAACTAAGTCCCAGAAAGGATTAGCAATTTGCTTAACGTCACACAGGTAGTAAATGGTGGAGTACAGTTTAAAAATCAGTCAGTCTGGAGCTCATGTTCTTAACCAAATTAGCTATTCTATTGACTTACTCTTCTGAATAAATTACAAATTTAGTTATCTAGTTATCAGATAACACTTTCACACTTAGCAAAATAGTGAAGTTAGTTTCACTTTTCCTGTTATACTAAGTATCCAGATTTCCAACTGAATGACATTATTATATTATGTCACTAATCTAAAAGGAAGCAAGAGATTTCAACCTGTTTTTGAAAATACGAAGGTAAGAATCATTGTTTCTAAACTGGAAGCCCTCAATCATTCATTCACTCAATAAAGATGTATTGATCTTGGCACTGTTCTAGTTGCTAATGACAATATCCTTATAGAAAGTGAGATTTTTTTTTACAACAATTTAGTCAGCAAGCTAAAAAGCTCCCTAAATCCCTTAGTTGTTTCTTGCAAAGTCCAAAAAAAATGAGATTGTTCATATTTTTAGGGTGTGAACCAGGGCCAAATTATTTTTGTATCCTCCAAAACAGCTAGCCTAGTCATTAACAGGAGCTCTGTAAATATGTAATATTAAAATATTAAATTTAATTGAAAGGCAGTTAAGGAAGAAGTTTGATTTTCAGTGTATTTTCTGCTTATATTTCTTTGACTTGCCTAGGAATCTAAGAAGACTGCCCTTTTTTCCATCTAAAAAGTGGCAGTTATATTTTTAATGATAAATGGTGACAAATTATATCTGACATTTGCCTGAGTGACCATGTAGTAAAAATGTACCAAAAAAGAAGGCTGTATAAGAATATCCAAGACTTTTCTGATCGTTTAACCTCTACATTTTTTGATTCAGTGCACTGCCTTATCTAGAATCATACTGATTGATTTATTTATTTATTTATTTATTTATTTATTTATTTATCACAAAGGTTCATTTGGGCACATTTTCTTGGTTAAGCTTGTTCCAGAGCTGCATGGTTACTTTATTTTGCTCACTTCTAAATTCCTAATTTACTGTTTGTGAGCTACTGACAGTAGAATAAATGCAATTGCTCTGATTGTTTACAAGAATTAAAGCATAAAAAGGGTTAGGAATTAATCTCAGAATGCTCATATTGGGTTCTTCTCAAGTGTGACTACAGGCATTTATTAACTTGAAATTCAGCCCTCTTTCACAATGTGGCTGGATTAGAAAAAGACTGAACGTCGAGTAGAAATGACTCTTTTCAAGATGGTAGTTAACATTTATATATAGTTTAATTCCTTGAGGTAGAATTATATTGGGCTGAGAAACTAAATAAAATAGTTATTTTTTTCTGTGCCTCGATTATCACTCTAATAGTTTTTACAATAAATGTTAATTTGACATTTAGCCATACATGTATATGTTTAATGATAGCAAGTGATTAATTAAAACTAAGTGGATAGCATAGGAAAATATATCAATCCATAATTTGCCATCTTATTCACAGCATTTTAGAGTTTAAAAGGAGACATCTACTTCAAACACCAATTTATATTCAAAGTACCTGATGTTCAGAGATTAAGAGATTTACCCAAAGTAATACGTAGCTAGTCAGTCAGGACTTCTGATTCACAGCCCAGGATTTTTTCATCAATCTGTACTGAATGTTTTATTTGCCTTTAGCTACTCATGAGACATCAAAATCACCCTCTCTTTCAAGGTTTCAAAAAATGTCTGTGATTAACCTGCTGTGCTAGTGTGAGAAACAGTTTCTCATACAGGAGTCTACACCTCATTGACAGTTTCCCATGGGAGTCTAAAGTGGAGCTGACTGAAGAAAGGAAGCAGAGGGGATACAGGATTGAAGAAACTAGAACCAGAAATACTGTTAGAGAGAAAGGGCTACTTGAAAAATATAGTAAATGGTTCATATGGATTGGTGAAGCAAGATAAAGTGGAATGATTCAGGCTGACAGAAAATAGATTGAGAGTTTTTGAATAGAGCATGTAATGATAAAGACAAAGTTAATCCATTTCCATTAAAGAAGTCAGATAATTCCAACTTATATTTTAATTACAGTCTGCTATTATTTATTTCCCATAATGTTGTGGCCCCATGAAAAGACTCTTACAAGAAATTCAGGGTTTAAAAACTTTCTTCTAATAATGAAAAATCCTATGAACTGTCTCTCAGTGGGGATTTTTTTTTTCTGTTTCCTTGTTTTGCTTCTTTTTATTTTTGGCTTAAATTAATCAGATTCATTGGACATACTGTTTTTAAAATGACCAATTCATTGTTTCCCAACCTTAGTTCACAGACCAAAGATGTACTGTATACCTCTATTTTTCATTCCTGGGATAAGTAGAACCAAAAGAAGACAAATCAAAAATTCTTGATATAGGGAGAAGGGGAGAAGATGGTGGAGTAAAAGGACCTTGAGCTCACCTCCTCCCACGAGAACACCAAAATCACAACTAACTGCTGAACAACCATTGATAAAAAAAGACTGGAACCTACCAAAAACAATATTCTACAACCAAAGACAAAGAAGAAATCACAACAAGATGGTAGGAAGGGTGCACCCATGATATAATCAAATCCCATACAGCCCCAGTAGGCAACCTACAAATTGCATAATAATTATATCTCAGAAGTTTTCCCACAGGAGTGAGAGTTCTGAGTACCACATCAGGCTCCCCAGACTGGGGGTCTGGCATAGGGAGGAGGAGCCCCAGAACATTTGGGCTTGAAGGCCAGCAGGATTTGATCAGAGGTGTTCCACAGGACTGTGGGAAACAGAAACTCCAGTCTTGGAGGGCGTACACAAGGTCTCATGTGCACCAGGACCCAGGGCAAAAGCAGTGACTTCATAGGGGCCTAGGCCAGACCTACCTGCTGGTTTTGGAGGGTCTCCAGGGGAGGCAGGGGGTGGCTGTGGTTGTTTCCGGGGACATAAAAACTGGTGGTGAACAAATCTGGGAGTACTAATCTGAAGGCTGACCTCTTGCTTGGGTCATTAGTGCCAAGACCTGGCCCCATCCAACAGCCTGTAGGCTCCAGTGCTGAGATTCCTCAACCCAAATAACAAACAGAGCAGGAACACAGTCCCACCCAGAGAGGCTGCCTAAAGACTTCCTGAGCCCACAGCCACCTCTAGACAAACCCCTAGACATGACCCTGCCCACCAGAGGGCCAAGACCCAGCTCCACCCACCAATGGGCAGGCACCAGCCCCTCCCACTAGGAAGCCTGCACAAGCCTATAGACTAGCCTCACCCACCAGGGGGCAGACACCAGAAACAAGAAAACTATAATCCCACAGATTGTGGAACTGAATCCGCAAACACAGGTCAGAACCTACCCTGGGACCAGCTGGTCCCTGGCCCATGGGAGATGAGAGGGGAGTGTACTGCTGGGACACATAGGACATCCCCTACAGAGGGTCACTTCTCCAAGGTCATGAAACATAACTAACCGTCCACATACATAAATATACAAATAGAAATTTAAACAAAATGAGATGGCAGAAGAATATGTTCCAGATGAAGGAATAAGAGAAAACCCCAGAAGAATAACTAAGTGACATGGAGATAGGCAATCTACCCAAGAAAGAGTTCAGAGTAATGAACGTAAACATGATCCAAGAACTCGGGAAATGAATGGATGCACAGAGTGATAAGTTACAAGTTTTCAACAAAGAGTTAGAAAATATAAAGAACAACCAAATAGAGTTGAAGAATATAATTACTTAAATAAAAATACACTAGCAGGAATCAACAGAGAATAAATGAAGCAGAAGAACGGATGAATGAGCTGGAAGACAGAGTGGTGGAAATTACTGCTGTGGAACAGAATAAAGAAAAAAGAATGAAAAGAAACAAAAACATTTTAAGAGACCTCTGGTACAACATCAAATGCACCAACATTCACATTATAGGGGTCACAGAAGGAGAAGAGAGAAAGGACCTGAGAAAATATTTGAAGAGATAACAGCTGAAAACTTCCCTAACATGGGAAAGGAAACAGCCAGCCAAGTCCAGGAAGCACAGAGAGTCTCATACAGGATTAACCTAAGGAGGAACACACCAAAACATATAGTAATCAAACTGACAAAAAGTAAAGAGAAAATATTAAAAACAGTGAGGGAAAAACAACAAATAACATACAGGGGAACCCCCATGAGTCTATCGACTAAGCTTTTCAGCAGAAACTCTGCAGGCCAGAAGGGAGTGGCATGATATACTTAAAATGATGAAAAGGAAAAACCTACAACCAAGAATACTCTGCTCAGTAAGGCTCTCATTCAGATTTGACAGAAATCAAAAGCTTTACAGACAAGCAAAAGCTAAGAATTCAGCACCAACAGACCAGCTTTACAACAAATGTTAAAGGAACTTCTCTAGGTAGAAAGGGAAAGGCCACAAAAGAAATAAGAAAATTATGAAATGGGAAAGGTCACTGGTAAAGGCAAAAATACAGTAAAGGTAGGAAATCATCCACATACAAATATGATATCTAAACCAGTAATCATGAGAGGAAGAGATTACAAATGCAGGATATTTGATATTCATTTGAAATTAAGAGATAAACAGATCAAAACAACCATGTATGTGTGTGTGTGTGTATATATACACACACACACACACACACATATACACATATAGAATGCTATATCAAAACTTCATGGTAACTGCAAAGCAAAATCTATAATAGATATATACATACACACACATAAAAAGAATCCAAATACAAGACTAAAGAAAGTCATCAAATCAGAAGAGAAGAAAACAGAAGAGGAAAGGAAGAACAAAACAAGTCCAAAACAATCAACAAAATGGCAGTAAGTACATATAGATAACTACCTTAAATGTAAATGGATTAAATGTTCCACCCAAAAGACATAGACTGGCTAACTGGATGCAAAAATAAGAACCATATATACAAAAGACCCACTATAAGAGACCCACTTCAGATCTAGAGACAAATAGAGATTGAAAGCGAGGTTATGGAAAAAGGTATTCCATGCAAATGGAAACCATAAGAAAGCTGTAGCAGCAATACTCACATCAGACAAAATAGACTTTAAAATAAAGACTGTCACAAGAGACAAAGACACTACATAATGATCAAAGGATCAATCAAAGAAGATATAACAATTGTAAATATATATGCACCCAACATGGGAGCATGTCAATATATAAGGCAAATGTTAACAGCCATAAAAGGAGAAATCGACAGTAACACAAAAATAGTGGGGGACTTTAACACCCCACTCTCATTAATGGACAGATCATCCAGACAGAAAATCAAAAAGGAAACAGGTCTTAAATGACACATTAGAACAGATGGACTTAATTAATATTTATAGAGTATTCCATCTTAAAAAGCAGCAAATTACATATTCCTTTCAAGTGCAAATTGAACATTCTTCAAGATAGATCACATACTGGGACACAGCTCATACAGCTCAATATCAAACAAGCAAACAAACAAAAACAACCCAATCGAAAAAATGGGCAGAAGATATAAATAGACATTTCCCCAAAGAAGACATACAGATGGCCAAATGGCACATGCAAAGATGCTCAACATTGCTAATTATTAGAGAAATGCAAATCAAAACTAGAATGAGGTATCACCTCACACTGGTTAGAATGGCCATAATCAAATAGTCTACAAATAATAAATGCTGGAGAGGGTTTGGAGAAAAGGGAACCCTCCTACACTGTTGGTGGGAACGTAAATTGGTAGAGCCACTATGGATAACAATATGGAGGTTCCTTAAAACACTAAAAATAGAGCTACCATATGATCCTGCAATTCCCCTCCTTGGCATATATCCAGAGAAAACCATAATTTGAAAAGATACATACAGCTTAATCTTCATAGCAACACTATTTATAATAGCCAAGACAGGGAAGCAACCTAAATGTCCATTAACAGATGAATGGATAAAGAAGATGTGGTGTATGTACACAATGGAATATTACTCAACCATTAAAAAGATTGAAATAATGCCATTTGCAGCAAAATGGATGGACCTAGAGATTATCATACTAACTGAAGTAAGCCAGACAAAGACAAATATCATATGATATCACTTATATTTAGAATCTAAAAAAAATGATACAAATGAACTTATTTACAAAAGACTCACAGACATAGAAAACAAACCTATGGTTACCAAAGGGGAAAGGGGGAAAGGATAAATTATGAGTTTGGGATTAAAATATACACACTACAATATATAAAATAGATAACCAACAAGGACCTGCTGTATAGAACAGGGAACTATACTCAATAACTTGTAATAACCTATAATGAAGAGAATGTAAAAAAAAAGAATATATATGTATATATAAAATTGAATCACTTTGCTGTTTCATCTGAAACTAACACAACATTGTAAGTCAACTATATTTCAATAAAAATTTTAAAATTAGAAAAATCCTGATATAAAATATATTGTCAAATACTATCCAAATTTTTACCCAAACCTCAAAGTGACAAGTGTACTGTTTCCAGGATACAGAACACATTCACAAGCCAGAAATTATTAAATAAATTCATCAAATATTTGAAATTCTAAACTCTTTCCTTCATTTTTAAAGTGAAATACCTAGGCAAGAAAATGTAAATAACATCACAAGAAAGCACTATTATTTCCGGAATATTAAATCTCATTTTATGTCGCATAAGTGTAGAATAATATTTACCTTCCTTGGCTTCACTGAGGAAGGTAACTAAATTTCAAGATAGTGAAATTACAATGAAAAGTAGTCTTTTTTGTGGCCTCTCCCGCTGCAGAGCACAGGCTCCAGACGCACAGGGCCAGTGGCCAAGGCTCACGGGCCCAGCCGCTCCACGGCATGTGGGATCCTCCCAGACCGGGGCCCCTGCATTGGCAGGTGGACTCCCAACCACTGTGCCACCAGGGAAGCCCAAAAGTAGTCATTTTTGATGGAAAATTTTCTAATACCTATTATACTCCTGGCATTCCAAGAAGGACACCCCACATGATTTAACCATTTCTTGATAATTCAGGATGAACATTAAGTGCATCCTTTATTATACTGTGACAGATTAAAGTTCACTACTATCTTTTATTCTATTCCTTTCTTTGAAGTCCCATGTTGAGCTATTACATCTCTTGCTGCCATTATAAGTGCCTGCCCAGTTTCCTCCAGTTTCTTCCTGGTTTATTACTTCTAATCTTTTCTGAGCCAGGAAACCAGGTTACCAATCTGCCTATTAAAGCAAAATCACTACGTCTCTGACTGAGAAAAATGCAAAATTCAAGGCTAGGATTCGTGTGACTATTTTAAAACTTAAAACTTCATCCCTTATATTTTTGTGTCTATGTTTTTAAGGGTGGAGGTTTTATTCTAACTTTCTTTGAACATTTATGAGACATATTCTGATAAATTTGTATATTAGTTTTATATAAATGAAAGCAAGTCTGGCACTTTAAAAAAGTGTTCATTTTAGGAAATTTACATTGTAAAAACAAGTAGTTAAACTTTGGAGGGGGCAGTGTAATGGCAATTTGTTCCCATCAGAAGATAGAATTATCCTTCAAGGTTGAGTGGATATAATTGGCCATCATATAACTCTCTTGACAAATAGTGCCTTCAGGCAGTGTGGCTATAATAATTGTTCAATTACATACTTTTGGCTTTCAAATGACCAAAGCCACTATTATGCATCACATTAGTAGATATACAGGCATATTTTAATCACATGAATAAAATATTTTTCTTTAGAAGATGAGTTTAGCTTTGAAGTTAAGCTGTATTGTAATTACCTGTAATTTTTAGTAACTGTAATTTAATTCCCTCTAATCTAATAATGATGATTACTCTGTAATCAAATAATTTTACCAAATGCAAGCTGTGTCATCCAACTGAACTGAAAGAAGACTGATCCTTATTGAATTTAATAAAACTGGTAAAAAAAAAAAGTCTTTTGTTAAAATAAAAGTTGTATATTTCAACAATAAAACAGATAGGATTTGAAATGTGTTGGCTGTATCTAGGGTACACTGAGTACATAAAAGTTCAAAGTTCATATGTATTCATATTTTTATAAACTCATTTTATTGGCCACATGTTTTCATTTGTAAAATTATATTTAAATCTATAAACAGATCCTTAATGAGAAATATTGTTATACTGAGCTTAACTTTCTGTTTTATTATCATCCCTTACATATAGATAGGGAAGGGAGTCTATTTTCTCTTTATCATACTCTCATAGAAACATTAAGTAAGTTGGTTTACACTACAGTTTATTCCTTTGCAGAGGAAGTCTTTCAAACATGACACTGCATTTCCATAGGATTAATGTCCGTTATTATTAAAGGGTTTTAACCTATGCAGTCCATCAGAAGAAGAGTGACATACCAAGTAACATTTTAAATTAAAAGGAGAGATGGTTTGCCATAATTATCAATGCAAACCTCGAATCTGTGACATATTTAATATTATACATGTAACATTTGGAATTCTGGATTTGTTATTTATAGAAATGATGAAATGATCATTTTAAAAATCACAGTGTATTACAGAATTATGATGCAGAATCACAAAAAAGCTAAAACAAAATTGGAACCGAGGCAGGAAACTAAACAAAGATGCAATCAGAAGCTTGTTAATAAGGAAAACGTTTTATATCTGAGGCTCCCAAGCCATTGAGGACAACTTTATTATTCTTCAAAAAGCAAAGTGAAACATAATGTTATCTGGAAAATCCTATTTAATACTTTGACTTCTAGATACTAAAAGAATTTCAGTTGAACTTATTGGGAGGACCTTCAAGATGGCGGAAGAGTAAGACACGGAGATCACCTTCCTCCCCACAAATACATTGGAAATACATCTACATGTGGAACAACTCCTACAGGACACCTAGGGAACGCTGGCAGAAGACCTCAGGCCTCCCAGAAGGCAAAAAACTCCCCACGTACCTGGGTACGGCAAAAGAATAAAGAAAAAACAGAGACAAAAGAATAGGGATGGTACCTGCACCAGTGGAAGGGAGCTGTAAAGGAGGAAAGGTTTCCACACACTAGGAAGCCCCTTAGCAGGTGGAGACTGCAGGTGGCAGATGGGAGAAGATTAGGAGCCACGGAGGAGAGCACAGCAACAGGGGTGCGGAGGGCAAAGCGGAGAGATTCCCGCACAGAGGATCGGAGCCGACCTTCACTCACCAGCCCGAGAGGCTTGTCTGCTCACCCGCCGGGGTGGGCGGGCCTGGGAGCTGAGGCTTGGGCTTCGGTCGGAGCACAGGGAGAGGACTGGGGTTGGCGGCGTGAACACAGCCTGCGGGGCTAGTGCGCCACGGCTGGCCGGGAGGGAGTCCAGGGAAAAGTCTGAACCTACCAAAGAGGCAAGAGATTTTTTCTTCCCTCTTTGTTTCCTGGTGCGCTAGGAGAGAGGATTAAGAGGGCCGCTTAAAGGAACTCCAGAGATGGGTGTGAGCCGTGGCTATCAGCGCGGATCCCAGAGATGGGTACGAAACGCTAAGGCTGCTGCTGCAGCCACCAATAAGCCTGTGTGCAAGCACAGGTCACTATCCACACCTCCCCTCCCAGGAGCCTGTACAGCCTGCCACTGCCAAGGTCCCGTGATCCAGGGACAACTTCCCTGGGAGAACGCACGACGCGCTTCAGGCTGGTGCAACGTCATGCCAGCCTCTGCCGCCGCAGGCTTGCCCCGCATCTGTACCCCTCCCTCCCCCTGGCCTGAGAGAGCCAGAGCCCCCGAATCAGCTGCTTCCTTAACCCCGTCCTGTCTGACCAAAGAACAGACACCCTTAGGCAACCTACATGCAGATGTGGGTCCAAAGCCAAAGCTGAACCCCGGGAGCTGTGCAAACAAGGAAGAGAAAGAAAAATCTCTCCCTGCAGCCTCAGGAGCAGCGGATTAAATCTCCACAATCAACTTGATGTACCCTGAACCTGTGGAATACCTGAATAGACAAGGAATCATCCCAAATTGAGGAGGTGGACTTTGGGAGCAATGACATATATATATTTTTCCCTTTTTCTCTTTTTGTGAGTGTCTATCTGTATGCTTCTGTGTGTGATTTTGACTGTATAGCTTTGCTTCTACCATTTATCCTATGGTTCTGTCTGCCCATTTTTTTTTAATTACCTAAATTTTTTTCTTAATAATTATTTTTTATTTTAATTATTTTATTTTATATTATTTTATTTTATTTAATCGTCTTTCTTTCATTTTTTCTTCTCTTTTATTCTGAGCCATGTGGAAGACAGGCTCTTGGTGCTCCAGCCAGGTGTCACAACTCTGTCACTGAAGGGGGAGATCCAAGTTCACGCCATTGGTCCACAAGACACCACCCAGCTCCGCGTAATATCAAATGGCGAAAATCTCCCAGAGATCTCCATCTCAATGCCAAGACCCAGCTCCACTCAATGACCAGAGAACTACACTGCTGGACACCCTATGCCAAACAACTAGCAAGACAGGAAAACAACCCCATCCATTAGCACAGAGGATGCCTGAAATCATAATAAGCCCACAGACACCCCAAAAGACACCACCACACGTGGACCTGCCCACCAGAAAGACAAGATCCAGCCTCATACACTAGAACACAGGCACTAGTCCCCTCCACAAGGAAGCCTACACAACCCACTAAACCAACATTAGCCACTGGGGACAGACACAAAAAACAACAGGAACGATGAACCTGCAGCCTGTGAAAAGGAGACCCCAAACACAGTAAGTTAAGCAAAATGAGAAGACAGAGTAACACACAGTAGATAAAGGAGCAAGATAAAAACCCACCAGACCTAACAAATGAAGAGGAAATAGGCGCCTACCTGAAAAAGAATTCAGAATAATGATAGTAAAGATGATCCAAAATCTTGGAAATAGAATGGAGAAAATACAAGAAACGTTTAACAAGGACCTGGAAGAACTAAAGAGAAAACAAACAGTGATGAACAACACAATAAATGAAATGAAAAATTCTCTAGAAGGGATCAATAGCAGAATAACTGAGGCAGAAGAACGGATAAGTGACCTGGAAGATACAATAGTGGAAATAACTACTGCAGAGCAGAATAAAGAAAAAAGAATGAAAATAATTGAGGACACTCTCAGAGACCTCTGGGACAATATTAAATGCACCAACGTTCGAATTATAGGGGTCCCAGAAGAAGAAGAGAAAAAGAGATGGACTGAGAAAATGCTTGAAGAGATTATAGTTGAAAACTTCCCTAATATGGGAAAGGAAATAGGCAATCAAGTCCAGAAAGCACAGAGAGTCTCACACAGGATAAATCCAAGGAGAAACACACCAAGACACATATTAATCAAACTATCAAAAATTAAATACACAGAAAAAATATTAAAAGTGCAGGGAAAAACAACAAATAACGTACAAGGGAATCCCCATAAGGTTAATAGCTGACCTATCAGCAGAAACTCTGCAAGCCAGAAGGGAGTGGCAGGACATATTTAAAGTGATGAAAGGGAAAAACCTACAACCAGGATTATTCTACCCAGCAAGGATCTCGTTCAGATTCGATGGAGAAATTAAAACCTTTACAGATAAGCAAAAGCTAGAGGAATGCAGCACCACCAAACCAACTTTACAACAAATGCTAAAGGAACTTCTCTAGACAGGAAACACAAGAAAGGGAAAAGATCTACAATAAGAAACCCAAAACAATTAAGAAAATGGGAATAGGAACATACATATTGATAATTACCTTAAATGTAAATGGATTAAATGCTCCAACCAAAAGACACAGATTGGCTGAATGGATATAAAAACAAGACCTGTATATATCCTGTCTACAAGAGACCCACTTCAGGCCTAGGGACACATACAGACTGAAAGTGAGGGGATGGAAAAAGATATTCCATGCAAATGGAAATCAAAAGAAAGCTGGAGTAGCAGTTCTCATATCAGACAAAATAGACTTTAAAACAAAGACTATTACAAGAGACAAAGAAGAACAATATATAACAATCAAGGGATCAATCCAAGAAGAAGATATAACAATTGTAAACATTTATGCACCCAACATAGGAGAACGTCAATACATAAGGCAAATACTAACAGCCATAAACGGGGAAGTCAACAGTAACAAAATCATAGTAGGGGACTTCAACACCCCACAATGACCAATGGACAGATAATGAAAAATGAAAATAAATAAGGAAACACAAGCTTTAAATGATACATTAAACAAGATGGACTTAATTGATATTTATAGGACATTCCATCCAAACAAAACAGAATACACATTCTTTTCAAGTCCTCATGGAACATTCTCCAGGATAGATCATATCTTGGGTCAAAAATCAAGCCTTGGTAAATTTAAGAAAATTGAAATCATATGAAGTATCGTTTCTGACCACAATGCTATAAGACTAGATATCAGTTACAGGAAAAAATCTGTAAGAAATACAAACACATGGAGGCTAAACAACACACTACTTAATAACCAAGAGATCACTGCAGAAATCAAAGTGGAAATCAAAAAACACCTAGAAACAAATGACAATGAAAACACGATGACCCAAAACCTATGGGATGCAGCAAAAGCAGTTCTAAGAGGGAAGTTTATAGCAATATAATCCTACCTTAAGAAACAGGAAACATCTCAAATAAACAACCTAACCTTACACATAAAGCAATCAGAGAAAGAAGAACAAAAATACCCCAAAGTTAGCAGAAGGAAAGAAATCATAAAGATCAGATCAGAAATAAATGAAAAAGAAATGAAGGAAACGATAGCAAAGATCAATAAAACTAAAAGCTGGTTCTTTGAGAAGATAAACAAAATTGATAAACCATTAGCCAGACTTATCACTATAAAAAGGGGGAAGACCAATAGAATTAGAAATGAAAAAGGAGAAGTAACAGCTGACACTGAAGAAATACAAAGGATCATGAGAGATTACTACAAGCAACTCTATGCCAATAAAATGGACAACCTGGAAGAAACGGATAAATTCTTAGAAATGCACACCTTCCAAGACTGAACCAGGAAGGAATAGAAAATATGAACAAACAAATCACAAGCACTGCAATTGAAACTGTGATTAAAAATCTCACAACAAACAAAAGCCCAGGATCAGATGGCTTCACAGGCTAACTGTGTCGAACATTTAGAGAAGAGCTAACATCTATCCTTCTCAAACTCTTCCAAAATATAGCAGAGGGAGGAACACTCCCAGACTCATTCTACCAGGCCACCATCACTCTCATATCAAATCCAGACAAAGATGTCACAAAGAAAGAAAACTACAGGCCAATATCACTGATGAACATAGATGTAAAATTCCTCAACAAAATACTAGCAAACACAATCCAACACACATTAAAAGGATCATACCCCATGATCAAGTGGGGTTTATCCCAGGAATGCAAGGCTTTTTCAATATATGCAAATCAGTCAAATTGATACACCATATTAAAGAACTGAAGGAGAAAAAACATATGATCACCTCAATAGATGCAGAGAAAGCTTTCAACAAAATTCAACACCCATTTATGATAAAAACCTTCCAGAAAGTAGGCATAGAGGGAACTTTCCTCAACATAATAATGGCCATATATGAAAAACCCACACCAACACCATCCTCAGTGGTTAAAAACTGAAACCATTTCCACTAAGATCAGGAACAAGACAAGGTTGCCCACTCTCACCACTATTATTCAACATAGTTTTGGAAGTTTTAGCCACAGCAATCAGAGAAGAAAAATAAATAAAAGGAATCCACATTGGAAGAGAAGAAGTAAAGCTGTCACTGTTTACAAGTGACATGATACTATACATAGAGAATCCTAAGGATGCTACCAGAAAACTACTAGAGCTAATCAATGAATTTGGTAAAGTAGCAGGATACAAAATTAATGCACAGAAATCTCTGGCATTCCTATACACTAATGTTGTAAAATCTGAAATTGAAATTAAGAGAACACTCCAATTTACCATTGCAACAAAAAGAATAAAATATCTTGGAATAAACCTACCTAAGGAGACAAAAGACCTGTATGCAGAAAATTATAAGACACTGATGAAAGAAATTAAAGATGACACAAATAGATGGAGAGATATACCATGTTTGTGGATTGGAAGAATGAACACTGTGAAAATGACTCTACTACCCAAAGCAATCTACAGATTCAATGCAATCCCTATGAAACTACCACTGGCATTTTTCACAGAACTAGAACAAAAAATTTCACAATTTGTATGGAAACACAAAAGACCCCAAATACCCAAAGCAATCTTGAGAACGAAAAACGGAGCTGGAGGAATCAGGCTCCCTGACTTCAGACTACACTACAAAGCTACAGTAATCAAAACAGTATGGTACTGGCACAAAAACAGAAAGATAGATCAATGGAACAGTATAGAAAGCCCAGAGATAAACCCACGCACATATGGTCACCTTATCTTTGATAAAGGAGGCAAGAATATACAGTGCAGAAAAGACAGCCTCTTTAATAAGTGGTGCTGGGAAAACTGGACAGCTACATGTGAAAGAATGAAATTAGAACACTCCCTAACACCATACACAAAAATAAACTCAAAATGGATTAAAGACCTAAATGTAAGGACAGACACTATGAAACTCTTAGAGGAAAACATAGGCAGAACACTCTATGACATAAATCACAGCAAGATCCTTTTTGACCCACCTCCTAGAGAAATGGAAATAAAAACAAAAATAAACAAATGGGACCTAATGAAACTTAAAAGCTTTTGCACAGCAAAGGAAACCATAAACAAGATGAAAAGTCAACCCTCAGAATGGGAGAAAATATTTCCAAATGAAGCGACTGACAAAGGATTCATCTCCAAAACATACAAGCAACTCATACAGCTCAGTATCAAGAAAAACAAACAACCCAATCCAAAAATGGGCAGAAGACCTAAATAGACACTTCTCCAAAGAAGATATACAGACTGCCAACAAACACATGAAAGAATGCTCAACATCATTAATCATTAGAGAAATGCAAATCAAAACTACAATGAGATATCATCTCACACCAGTCAGAATTGCCATCAACAACACTACACACAATAAATGCTAGAGAGGGTGTGGAGGAAAGGGAACCCTCTTGCACTGTTGGTGGGAATGTAAATTGATAGAGCCACTATGGAGAATAGTATGGACGTTCCTTATAAAACTAAAAACAGAACTATCATACGACCCAGCAATCCTACTACTGGGCATATACCCTGAGAAAACCATAATTCAAAAAGACTCAAGTACCAAAATATCCATTGCAGCTCTATTTACAATAGCCAGGACATGGAAGCAACCAAAGTGTCCATCAGCAGATGATTGGATAAAGAAGATGTGGCACATATATACCATGGAATATTAGTCATAAAAAGGAATGAAACTGAGCTATTTGTAGTGACGTGGATGGACCTAGAGACTGTCATACAGAGTAAGTCAGAAAGAGAAAAACAAATACCGTATGCTAACATATATATATGGAATTTTAAAAAAATGGTCATGAAGAACCTAGGGGCAAGACAGGAATAAAGATGCAGACCTACTAGAGAATGGACTTGAGGATATGGGGAGGGGGAAGGGTAAGCTGGGACAAAGTGAGAGAGTGGCATGGACATATATACACTACCAAACGTAAAATAAATAGTTAGTGAGAAGCAGCCGCATAGCACAGGGAGATCAGCTCGGTGCTTTGTGACCACCTACACGGCTGGGATGGGGAGGTTGGGAGGGAGGAAGATGCAAGAGAGAAGAGGTATGGGGCGTATATGTATGTATAGCTGATTCACTTTGTTATAAAGCAGAAACTAACACACCATTTTAGAGCAGTTATACTCCAATAAAGATGCTAAAAAAAAAGAAAAGAAAAGAAAAGGTGTATTGTCGAGTTTTTTTAAAAAATATTTATTTATTTATTTAGGCTGCTCCAGGTCTTAGTTGCAGCACATGGGATCTTTTAGTTGCAGCATGCATGCAGGTTCTAACTCCCTGACCAGGGATCGAACCTGTGCCCCCTGCATTGGATGTATAGAGTCTTAGCTGCTGGGCCACCAGGGAAGTCCCTACTCTTGAGTTTTTATTTAACTATTTGAACAAATATCTCCAAGTTTTCTACTAAGCAAAGGCTTCCTTTAGATTTGTGTCATTTGCTTGTGACATGCCTCAATTTACTGCCAAGTTATATTAATATATTATATCTTATAGACATTTAAAAAAATTTCCTATCCACTATCTCATTTGATATACGTAATCATTTTTGTTCCCTAGGATTTAAAACTGTGAAATTCAACTGGGTTTATAAAGCTAGTTTGTTTCATGAGCAACCTTTTTTGAAATTTAGGTAAGAACACTTCATTTTTTAAATTATACATATATTTTTATTACTTATCTCCATATCATTTAAAAATGTTTTTTAAAACATCTTTATTGGAGTATAATTGCTTTACAATGGTGTGTTAGTTTCTGCTTTATAACAAAGTGAATCAGTTATACATATACATATGTCCTCATATCTCTTCCCTCTTGCATCTTCCTCCCTCCCACCCTCATTTTTAAATAGAGCACATTCATGACTTCTTTGAACAGTGTTGAGATTGGTGAGTTAGTTACAAGATGGGGGAAGAAGTCACATTCCATTCTCAGGAAAAGAGCTCCTCATATTTCCTGTCTGATCTAAATTTTAAAGTGAGAATTTACTTTCACTAAAAAAATGCAATTCCTGCCTTATACTGATTGCTAAATGAATATTTAAATATTTATCTAAATCATATATTTGTATATATTAAGGGACTACAAAAATAGATATACACAGATTTTATGGGCTGAACTGTATTACTTCACAACACTTCATTATTCATATGTTGAATCTCTAACACCCAGTACCCCGTTATGTGAGTATATTTGGTGATGGGGCTTTAAAGAGGTAAAGTTAAATGAGATAATGTGGGTAGACTCAAATCCAATCTGGTATCCTCATAAGAAGATAAAACTTGGACAAGTGAAGAGATACCAGGAATGCATGAGCACAGAAGAAAGGCAATGTGAGAATGCAGCAAGAAGGTGGCCATCTGCAAGCCAAAGACAGAGGCCTCAGAAGAAACCAAACCTCCAGAACTGTGAGAAAATAAATTTCTGTTGTTTTAAGTCAATCAGTCTGTGTTATTTTACGGCAGTCCTAGCAGAACTGCATATATATATATATATATATATATATATATATATATATATATATATACACACACACACACACATATATATACACATATATATACATATATATATATACATATATCAATATATTCCACCATTGCATACTTCTGTGCATCCTCTTGCCAAGTGATAATAGTTTTTAAAAATATTTTAAATCCAATATATTATTGATGACAGTTTGCATTGACTGTCAGAAAGTAATGTTTATTACCTGGAAAATTTTAATATATATACATATATATATATATATATATATACTGGAAAATTTTTATATATATATATATATATATATATATATATATATATATTTATATATATATATATATAATTTCAACTCCTAGGTAAATACCCAAGAAAACCTCTTGCACATGTGCACACACAGACATTCATACACTGTTTATAATAGCAAAAAAAAAATCAATCTAAACACCCATAAGTAGAAGTACATATAAGAATATTATGGTATATGGATATAGTGGCATACTACTATATATGTTGAAATGAATGAAATAGGTCTGTATGTATCAAAATGAATATATACAAAGCACATAATATTAAGTGAAAAAGCAAACTGCACAATGATACAAGCAGTACAATGCCATTAATATATATTTAAAACATACAAGTATTAAAACCCAATAGTATATGTTGCTTACTAATATACATATGTAATAAAATATTAAACCAAATTATATTTATAAAAACATTTACAATAGTGCTATGTGCTAATGAAACTGGGAGAAGAATTGGACTGAGGAAAAAAACAAAGGGTTTTAAATAATGTTCTCCATGTTAAATACATACATAATATGAAATAAAAGATGAAAAACCTTTTCATTAGTATAAAATTCGTTAATTGTGGGAAGTGATATCATGGGTGTCTGTTGCAGTTTTTAACATATTTTTGCATGACATTTTTAGCAAATATAAACACAAAAATGAACCCTAACAGAATGATTACATTTTATACTTCTAGAAGCACCGAAATTTTAGTGTCTGAAGACTAAGATGTAGTTGAAGAAAATTCCTCTAAATACTGAATTTTCAGTTTCTGTGACCCTGTGTTCTAGACAGTTATGCTATTTAAACGCAATTGACATCATTTTTTAAAAAAGCATTAATTAACAAATGATAAATGTAAGTATGACATTACTTAAGTTTGAATGGCTATTTTTCAGACCATTTTCTGAAAATGCTGTTTTTGTTAGTTTCTGTCATTTCTTGAGAATAAGGAGTTTTAACTTTTGTTTTTTGTTTTAACTTATTTCTATTCTGGTCTGATTGCTCTCTGAGTATTAAGACAAACCCACGGAAATGTATAAACAGGCAGGAACTGTTGAGCAGAAGGATGAGCCCTACTGGAAATTTCACAGCTAGTTTATACTAGGTAAGCACACGATCTTCTAAATTTCTCATGGATGAAAGTAATGCATGTAATACACTAAGCCTTTCCTGAAGTTTAAAATTAGAGTTGATCTTGCTTAAAATGCAAGATTTGCAATCTACCTTAAAGTAAGGTGGTATTGTAGTAATTTACCAACCTTCACAAAATCGATACAGTCATTTCTAGCCTAACCAGCTCTCCCAAATTTTGCATTTTTGACATTTTTGCAAAATTATCTCCTAGCATCTCTGTAGTAATTCGCATTGATTGCAATGCACTTGATCAGAGACAAAGCAATAAACTGCAGGTCCCGATGCTGCTAAAGTCAGCAAATAAGCCAGTTATGGTTTCATTTTCTATTTTTGCTTTTTTAGGCCTTTTATTTTTTATTTTTTAAAGTTTTGCATCAGGGAATTTTTATGCTCTTGAACTTAGAAACCATCTTCACACCAGGCTTGGCTGAACCATCTAAGCTAACTTCATTATCCCAAATGTTAATAATTGCATTCCAATAATGGCTTTCATTAAAGTACCTCCAGGCACTTAACACACATCAATTAAGGTACAGCACGCCTCTGTAAAGCAGGTCAGGATTATTATATCCTTTGAGACACAGTGAGGTTACTGACTGAAGGTCATGGAGCAAATTAACAACCAAGTAAGTGGTAGAAGACCACAGTTCAAACTAAACTCTTGTTTTCTCTCAAAATTATATTTGGTCTCCTATATGCTGTCTTCATTTCATTCAACTTTAATTATAAGTGAAGTGGAAATTTAAAATTTCAAGTACTATGAACTTAAAATACATAACAATAGTAGTTTAACCAATTCAGATCTACAAAGATTGATCAATTTATGTCATAAGTTTTAAACATTGCTTGGGCTTTATACTTTCTGCTCATGACATATTTATTCCAAGCCACTTGGATTTTAAATATTAATGCTGATATTTGTCCTTATGTATAATTTTCTCATAAGTCCCCTAAGAAAGATTAAATATCTGTGGGTTAAGTTACTCCTTCTACTTCCTACAGAAGCCAAGTCAGTACTCATAATTACATGCAGTGAATAGCTGATCACTATCATACCCTGGCAGGAACTAAAATAAATAGATAATAAAGAAATAATTGTTTCTTGATGGAGTATTTGGTAGTACCTACTTGGAAAAGGATCTCCGTTTGACAGGCATTTTATTATGGAGCACTAGAGCAGGGTTCAGAGAAACTCAGCTGCAAAAGGTTTGGTAAAGGGAAACTAAAATGATGGAAAGATTGGTGAGACACTCATACATACTCAGTGTTAGGCCTTATGAGTCTAGGAAGATGAAAGCTGTGGGAGATGTGGTAAAATTTGATATGGCCAAGAAGCATGTGACAAAGTGTGTTTAGGGCCTTGAAACAGGACCAAACCATTCCTTGAAATTTGAGAAAGGAATCTTAGAACCATACAAAATATCCATTTATACAACAGGCACTAATCATATGGTGAATGTGTTAATCTCTCAAAAATGGCATTAGCACCGCGGAGCGGCTGGGCCCGTGAGCCATGGCCGCTGAGCTTGCGCGTCCGGCAATGGGAGGGGCCACGGCAGTGAGAGGCCCACATATCGCAAAAAAAAAAAAAAAAAAAAAAAAAAAAAAAGGCATTAGCAGAAGTTATAAAAGGTTCAAAATTGTGTAGATACATTCCATAATGATACCTTAAATTTATACATAAATTACCAGATTAAAGATGTTTCAGAAAAGTGAAGTAAGTCAGAAAGAGAAAAACAAATATTGTATGTTAACACATATATGTGGAATCTAGAAAAATGGTATAGATGAACTTATTTGCAAAGCAGAAATAGAGACACAGACATAGAGAACAAACCTATGGATACCAAGGGGGGAAGGGGGTGTGGGACCTATTGGGAGATTGGGATTGACATATATACAATACTATATATAAAATAGATAACTAATGAGAACCAACTGTGTAGCACAGGAAACTCTATTCAGTGCTCTGTGGTGACCTAAATGGGAAGGAAATCCAATAAAGAGGGGATATATGTATATGTATAGCTGATGCACTTTGCTGTACAGCAGAAACTAACACAACATTGTAAAGCAACTATATCCCAATAAATAAATAAATAAATAAAATAGTTTCAAATTAAAATTAAAGAAAGATGTTTCAGAAAGACGACCACGCTGTAGAAGTTATTGTTCATTTTAAACAGATGTTATCTGGGTTATTCGTGGAGCTTATATCCCTGAAACTAGATATTGAATATCCATTCCATTTGTACAAGATGATTATCCATAAAGACCACTCAACTTATTTGAATAAATCACTTGGTCACTGTCCATGTTGAGGCAAAGATGCACCATTTTCCCTGACAACTGATGGTCTGTTTCATCACCCAACCTCTCAACTTCTATATCACATTTCTGTTATCACAAGGATGTAATATATGTTTAGTGGTTAAATATCATAGCTATACCTGTGGATAAACAGACTTCTAAACCTTTGCATGTTTATTCAGTTTAAACCACTGCTTAATTCAATAATTTATCGTTCTCTCTGGGGGTTTCTTTATATGGTAGGGTTTTTTTGCTTTAGCCTCTTCATTAATTGCCCTGAAAAATCAATGAAGAAAGAGGAAAAATACTTTTTAGCAGGAAAACTTAAAGGGGTAGAAAATCTTAATGCAGAATATGATACATATACATAACGTGTAGATGACTACATTAATGATGAAATGATTTGATTCCTAAAAGTCCATTTCACCCAAGATGGTTTCCTTAGTACTTAGTTATCTTAGGAGAACCCTGTCAAGGTGGAAGTGACAGGTTCTGGACTCTGCGTAGTTCTCTCCTAATCAGCAACAGCCATCTTCCAAATTGCCTGTTCATTTTTTTCCAATTACAGACAAGTTTGGTAATGGAGGGTAGGTGATAATACCTACTAAATTTATATTCTGTTGAATTTTATATGGAAAGCTTTGACTCACATTTTCTAGGCCAGCAAATATGAAGAAACCATGGGATAACTCTAAAACTAAATTCTAAAATAAAAATCAACATTATAATTTGAGCTTTTAAAATTTAAAACAGAACTGACTAAAAATTCAGTTATATTGTAACATTTAAAAAAATTTTTAGTTTGTGGTGAGACCACATATAAATCAAGAAAATCTACTAACCATTCCAGGAGGTGAGTGGGTACTCAATGGTATACTTACAGCAAGTGCAGTTTTCCATCTTTTACTACATGCTAGTTGAGCAAACTAGTGTGGGCTGAATAAAGGACATGGGGGAGGGGCGATGGGAGACAGTGACTACTGCTGATTCCAGATGATTAATTTTGAACTTTATTATACTAGTAATGCTGAGGTAGTTATTTTATAAAGGCCAATGAATGCAAAGGAAGATATCAAGAAGAGCTACATATTAATATTGAGGAATGTTAATTGGATTCCCTTATTCTTTGATAAAACCCAAGAAAATCATGTATTCTATTCTGGCCATCACAGGAAGATAAAATGAGATAAGGGAAAGGCCACTGAAATCGTAGAATTGAAAAATTAACTCAGATTTGCCTCTCTAACTCCTTTTGAGCATCCTTTAAGTAGAAAGGAAAGAAATGGTATACCAAAAAAATAAAAAGTTCATTTCACTGACTGGAATTGTTGAGAAAATATCAACCAAAATTTCAATCTTCATTTTACTGCAGATAACTACAACACATAGAGGTGAGTTTTTAAATAAATAAAAACCTAAAATATAAAACAGACGGAATAACTGCTTGAGCTCCTGGGCAAAGTTGCAATAAATGAAGCAGTGATTACCCAAACCAGCAGAAGTCTTATTCTGTTGCCTCTCATAGGAAATGCTGCTGATACTTCTACTAGCTACCAATTTGGAAGGACATTAGAGACTTGACTGAATGATTTTACAACACACACACAAGCCGCCACACATTCTTTAGGGAAGTCAGTGGTCAGGACAGTGTCATGCTTAGAATCGATGTACTAAAATGCAAAGAGGAAATCTCTCATTGTGCACAGTTTCCTTGGTGCAGAAATTAGAAAAGGGCTGAATCTCTGTGAAGCAGAGCAAAAACTGGCTCCTACTTCTGAGGTCAATGTGTACAGATGATGTTAATGATAGGACAGGGTTAAAGCTTGACATACTGACAGAGAGGAAATTTGTCTCAGAAAGTGTTTCACATTGGAAAATATAAAAATCCAATACTCAAAATCACCATACAGAGATGGCAAAGTCACAGTCCTTGCTTCCAAAGCATTTATATTTTAGAGAAAGGGAGAGACGTAGACATGTAAATATCTACTCTCAATACAAGGAAATATTACTAGGTTCAAAATGAATTATGTAATGTGCTGTGCAAGTAAATAGAAATAAGTTATTAACTTTGATGACCATTAATAATGGTTTCATTGAAAGGATGGTATGAAGCAATTTTTGGCACTAGAAATATGGATTTGGAAGTAACAAGCACATAAGAAGAGGAATCCAGGGGTGTGAAGAATAAAATGAAATATGGAAAGAGAAGGAAAAATTTTAAAACATTGTACAATATCTATAATTAAGGGGTGAAAAAAGACAGAGAACTTAGAAAAGAAGAAAGAAAAGATATGGGAAAATAGAACGGGAGCTAGGAGCGAAAATGTATCTCATAAAAGAAGGTGTGGGAGAGGAGAATATTAAGAAAAGGGTGTGGTAATCAAATTCTGCTGAGAGATAATCAAAATGCAATAAGCAAAGTTGGCTGATGAGTTTGGTAGTTAGCTGGTTTTTATTCCATGAGGTTAATAAGGGAGTGTCTAGTAAAGAGATATATAAATTTGTGTGTGTGTGTGTGTGTGTGTACAGAGAGACAGAGAAAGACAGTTTGAAAGTGATGGTGTCCCAAAGAAGTTTTATAATCATTTTACTTCAATGACAGATTTGAAAATTATTAGGCTGAATAGTCTAGTAGAGCCTTGATGCAGAGATAGACACATACATGTTCAGAGATTCAAGGAGATGAGATATGAGGGGATGTGGATCAACAGAAGAGACAGTTCTGAAGCAGAATGGGGAGAAGAAAGATTGAAAGAATACACGGAGACATTTCGAAGAAGAGAGTTGAGAGCTCAGATTGGATGGTTTCTTTTTTCTCAGTGAAGGTGGAAACAAGGAGAACAAATTTAGCTGGAGTTTGAAAAGAATGAGCAAGATTCAAAACATTGACTGGGAGGGTTGAGATAAGTAAAGGTAAATAAAATAAGTGAACAGCATTGTCAGGACTTGGCTGAGGAAGGTTGATGTGGATTTGTTCACTAAAGTTTCTCTGATTTCTAACTATCCATAGTGTTCACTCACCTGGGATCAGGTGTCTATCATAAGATGAATGGATAAAGAAGATGTGGCACATATGTACAATGGAATATTACTTAGCTATAAAAAGAAACGAAATTGAACTATTTGTAATGAGGTGGATGGACCTAGAGTCTTTCATACAGAGAGAAGTAAGTCAGAAAGAGAAAGACAAATACTGTATGCTAACACATATATATGGAATTTAAGAAAAATATGTCATGAAGAACCTAGGGGTAAGACAGGAATAAAGACACAGACCTACTAGAGAATGGACTTGAGGATATGGGGAGGGGGAAGGGTAAGCTGGGACGAAGTGAGAGAGTGGCATGGACGTATATACACTACCAAACGTAAAGTAGATAGCTAGTGGGAAGCAGCTGCATAGCACAGGGAGATCAGTTCGGTGCTCTGTGACCACCTAGAGGGGTGGGATAGGGAGGGAGGGTGGGAGGGAGGGAGACGCAAGAGGGAAGAGATATGGGAACATATGTATATGTATAGCTGATTCACTTTGTTATAAAGCAGAAACTAACACACCATTGTAAGGCAATTATACTCCAATAAAGATGTAAAAAAAAAAAGATGAAATACCTATTGCCAATAACCTATGGTTCAAGTTAAGAGATTTTAAAAAGAAGAGTAGAGTATACCCAAAAAAGTAGAAGGAAGGAAATTATAGAGATTAGAGCAGAGATCATTGGCATAGAATATATTTATATAAACAAAGAACTTTCATAATGACAAAAGCAAATTCTATAAAAAGAACACAGAAAAATGATAAACTTCTAGATGAGGGTTTCTTAACTGAAATACTATTAATATATTTATTTTTCATCTCCCTTTCTAAAAATTTTATTTTTCCCATATTTATTGAGGTATAGTTGACAAAAGTTTCATAACAATTAGGCTGTACAATGTGAAGTTGTTTTTTTTAAATTTTACAACATGATGAATATATTTTTTCCCCAAGAAATACAAAGAGAGGGTCCAAATCAATAAAATCAAAAATGAAAAGGGAGAGGTTACAACTGACATTACAGAAATACAAAGGATCAAAAAGGACTACTATGAACAACTAGATGCCAAAAGACAACCTAAAAGAAATGGATAAATTCCTAGAAAGGTACAATCTTCCAAGTCTGAAAAAGGAAAAAATAGAAAATATGAACAAACCAACTACCAGTAATGAAATTGAATTAGTGATTAAAAAAACAATCCCAACAAACAACAAAAGTCCAAGACCAGATGGCTTCAGAAGTGAATTCTACAATTTTTTAAAGAAGAGTTAACACCTATCTTTTTCAAACCATACCAGAAAATTGCAGAGGAAGGAACCCTTCTGAACTCATTCTACAAGGCCAGCATCACCCTGATACAAAAACTAAAGCTATCACAAAGAGTTTAATTATAGGCCAATATCACTGATGAACATAGATGCAAAAACTCTCAACAAAATATTAGCAAAGAGAATCCAACAGCACATTAAAAGGATCATACACCATCATCAAGTGAGATTTATCTCAGGTATGCAAGAATTTTTCAATATTCCCAAATCAATCAACGTGCTACACCACATTAACAAACTGAAGAATAATAATCATATGGTCATATCAATAGATGCCAAAAAAGCTTTTGACAAAATTCAACAACCATTTATGATAAAAACTCTCCAAAAGTGGGCAGAGAGGGAACATACCTCAACATAATTAAGGTCATATATGACAAGCCCACAGCTAACATCATACTCGACTGTGAAAAGCTGAAAGTATTTTCTCTTAGATCAAGAACAAAACAAGAATGCCCCCTCTTGCCACTTTATTCAACATAGTATTGGAAGTCCTAGCCACAGCAATCAGACAAGAAAAAGAAATAAAAGTAATCCAAATTGGAAAGGAAGATGAACTAGGTAAAGTTGCAGGATACACAATTAATATACAGAAGTCTGTTGCATCTCTATACACTAACAATGAACTATCAGAAAGAGAAACTAAGGAAATAATTCCATTTACAATTGTATCAAAAATAATAAAATGCCTAGGAATAAACCTACCTAAGGATGTAAAAGACCTGTACTTGGAAAACAGACACTGATGAAAGAAACTGAAGACTACAAAAACAGATGGAAAGATTGGAAGAATTAATATTGTTAAAATGCCCATAGTACCCAAGGCCATCTAGGTTCAATGCAATCTCCATCAAAATACTAAGGGCATTTTTTACAGAACTAGAACAAATAATTTAAAAATTTGTATGGAAACACAAAAGATCCCAAATAGCCAAAATAATCTTGAGAAAGAAGAACAGAGCTGGAGGAATCATGCTCCTTGACTTCAGATTATACTTCAAAGCTACAGTAATCAAAACAGTATAGTGCTGGCACAAAAACACACATAGATCAATGGAACAGAATAGAGCACCCAGAAACAAACACATGCACTTATGGCCAATTAATCTATGACAAAGGAGGCAAGAATATACAATGGAGAAAAGATATTCTCTTCAATAGATGGTGCTGGGAAAACTGGACAGCTACATGTAAAAGAATTGAATTAGAACATTTTCTCACACGACATACAAAAATAAACTCAAAATGGATTAAAGTCCTAAATGTAAGACCAGAAAACATAAAAATCCTAGAAAAAATTAGGCAGAATACTCTTTGACAAAAAAAGGTAGCAATATTTTTTGGGTCTTTCTCCTAAAGCAAAGGAAATAAAAGCAAAAATAAACAAATGGGACCTAATTAAACCTAAAAGCTATTTTTTTTTTTTTTTTTGCGG